>NW_007726315.1:393133-407518 GCF_000696425.1 Galeopterus variegatus | reverse complement strand
CAATTGAGTTATTTCCATTTTATTCCATTACAGATAATGTTGCAGTAAACAATTTTGTGCACATCTCTTTGTGCATGCATATATAGGTATATGTATATTCAGGAGTAGAAATTTTATCTATCTTCAAGTCTAGGAAATAAGACCAACAGTTTTCCAAAATGGTTGTATCATTTACACTCCAACCAGCAGTTTATGAGAATTTGTTGATCTTACAAGAGAGTGTCAATTTAATTCAACAATCAGAATTCCTTCCTCAAGTACATTTCATCGAATGTCAATGAACTGTAAAAACAATCTTGTTATTATTACTGTTCGACTCTTTGGATTTAAATAGACTGGTAAATAAATGCCTGTTAAAAAAATCATGAAATTGTGAAATATGAGAATACTTGTTAGTATCTATTTTTAGCTGGTGACATATCCAGTTTGGGTTGATGAGTAACTGATCTATTAATGTTCTTATAATAATATAAGTGAGTAGGCATGGACCAGGTGGACACACACTCAGGCTCACACAGACACACACACAGGATGGCATGAAAGAAATAGCTTAAAGTTAAAGGGGATAAAAGAGGATTAAAAGTGGCATAATATCTGGCATTTAGCTATAGAAAGTAAAATCCAAAGGTGGTAAATTTTTAATTTTCCACTTTAGATCTATTTTTATACACACAGTATTTTGCCTACTGTAGTGGATTGAATTATGTCCCCCCAAAACTCATTGAAGCTTGAATTGTGTCCCTCAAGTTTTATGTATTAGAAACTTAGCCCCAATAAGTGATTGTTAAGAGGGTGGGAAATCCTATTATGGTAATTGAAATGTGGAGCCTTGAAGAGGTGATTGGATTATAGGACCCTGCTGTAGTGAATGGATTACAAACGGTGGTCAGGGGCGTTATTCCGAGGGCTTTAAAAGAAGAGTCTGTCTCTCTCTTGCTTTCTCTGCTTCCACCATCTTGCAATGTGAGACCCCTGGGTCACTGTCACCACCACCAAGACCCTCACCGGACATGTTCCCTGGACTTCGGACCTCCCAGCCTCAGAAACTGTAAGCAAATAAATTTCATTTTCTTTATAAATCACCCAGTTCTGTGTATTCCGTTATAAGCAACACAAATGGACTAATACACCTACTGAATCAAAAATCCTAGGTTATTTCATTTTTGTTTTGACTAAAATTGCAGCATCATCTGGAGAAAGCTCTGTAACAATAGTAACTCCTCTTGAAGCAATGTATGTGCTGAGGAGTGCAGGCTGTGGAAGTTCAGAGAATGGAAGGGAATCAGAGCAAATGAAGGGATGTCAAGAACTTTCATTCTCTCAGGTCACCCTTCTGCACAATAGGATTTGGAGAAAGATAGCTTAACTGATCACAGCAGTGCTTATCAAAATGTCCTTATTTGGCACTGAAAGAATGAACTTGCTTTTGCCAATTGATAAGTAGTGACCAATGTTTTTTATTTCAAACATATTGTATTTGCTGGTACTTCTCTCTCTCATAATTTGAAGCGCCTTTGGTCCTAGGGGGGAGGTTGTTGAAGAAACATGCACAAGAGACCTAGGAATTTAAAGGAGATGGCTGAACCTGCAGGGTGATCCATTAACAGCTGGAAAAATAGCCACCATCCAGGACAGACATCCAGAGGGGGTGCTATGGGAACAACAGGCATCAGAAGTCCAGAATCACCTGTGGTTAAAGGGATCCTATGTGAGAAAAAAGGAAGCCGGGGGCAGGGGTGGGGGGTTTGGGAGGATCCTCCCTAAAGGGGTGAAACGCTGTTCATTACAAGTTAGAAATATGGGAAACAATTTGTTCAGGGAATGAGTCTGCATGCCCTTTCAATTTCTCTGTGCCTTGTTTTCCTGAAGCAATCAGTGTATGGAGGTGGGAAGAGCGTGTCTTTAGTTACTCATGAGAATTTAAAGTGATATAGTGTCAAATGGGCTCCTTGAAGTTAAGGACTGTATCTAAAGTTTCTTCTGTGCCTTCTACAAATCCTGGCACACAGGAGGCATTTAATAAGTGTGTTCTGGATATATGGTTTTCAATTGACACTTATAGGTCAAATGATAGGTACAGTAGAAGCCCTCTTACTTGAAATTATTAATGTAATTGGTTAGAGAATTGAAAATCTTGATTAAAGCAGGGAATAATATTTTATGTATGCTTACCTTGAATATTTTATTTTAATTTAAAACATATTCATGACTGTTCTTTTGATGCAGTGCCAGTGCCTTTTCCTAAACATGGTCCTGTTGGTCTGTTTGTTACCCTGAATTAATACCAAGCTATCTTGATTACTATAGCTTTATGTAAGATTTAATATGTGGTATGAATAGTACTTCCCAACTTGGTCTTCAAAATTAACTTGGCCATTTTTGGCTTGTTGACCTCCCATATAAATTTAAGAATCAGCTTTTCAAGTCCTTCCCACCCCACCATAAATTTGGGATTTATGATTAGAATTATGCCTTGAGTGTATATTACATTGAAAAAAAAAAAGCAACATCTTTATGATACTTAGTCTTCTTATTCGTGGAATTATTTTTAGAGTCCATGTCATTTTTTGAGGTCTCTCAATTAAAATTTATGATTTTCTCCATAAAAGTTTTGACATTTTGGATAGATGTATTTCTAGAAATCTTATATTTGTAAATGGTATCTTTTAAAAATTACATTTGTAACTTTTTGTTGCCAGTGTTTATTAAGCAATTTTAAAGCACATTTTTTATTGAAGTGTAACATATATGCAGGAAATTTTACAATTAATAAATATACACTTCAGTGAATTCTTGCAAACTCTTTGGTACCCAGTAAATCATCTGAACATTACCAAAAACCCCAGAAGCCCTCTTCGTATTCCCTTGCAATCCCTACCACACTCTTCTCCAAAGTATTACAACTAACACAACTCCTAAAAGCATAGATTAATTTTGCCTGCTTTTGAACTTTATATAAATAGAATTATCGCTCACAGTCTTTTATGCCTCACTCTTTTCACTCAACGTTATGTTGTGAGCTTCACCCACTTCGTACTAATTGTTTGTAGCACTCCACTGTATGAATACAGCACAGTTTATTTACACATTTGATTGCTTATGAACTCTAGAATTATGTCCACTTTGTTCTGATTAAGATGAGTGGTTCTGTGAACCCTCTTCTACATATCTTTTGGTAACAAATGTATACATTTCTGCTGAGTATACACCAAGAAGTGGAATTGCTAGGTCATAGGTTGGCATATGTTGAGCTGTAGTAAATGCTGCCAAATGGTTTTGCAAAGTGGTTTGGAGTTTGGTGGTCCTAATTTACGCTTCCACCAGCAGTGTATGAAAGTTCTAGATGTTTCACACCCTCACCAATGCTTGATATTCACTTTAACCTTGCAGTGGTATTACACTGTGACTTAAATTTGCATTTCACTGGTGAATAATAAAGTGTAGCACCTTTTCATAAATCGATTTGCCTTCTGTGTCTCTTCTTTTGTAAAGAGTCTGTTTAAGTTTTTTCTATTCAACCAGTTTTTCTATGGGTTATGGCATTTTTCTTATTAAGTTTTGGGCATTCTTTACATATTCTAGATAAAATTCATCCTGAATATGACATGGAACTTAGAACAGTTTAATTCTTATTGCCTATATCTGATTATACTTGTTTTTGTCAGCTAGTGTTTTAATTGCATCTTGTTTATATCCACAAGTTATTCCTCATATTGTAATCATGTTTTATATGGCCAGGATTTATATTTTCCCACATGCTCACCAGTTTCTTTTTTCATTCTTCTTTCTTGTATTTCATTCCTACTTTCTGTGTTCAATTTCTCTCTCCCTGAAGTACCTCTTTTAGAAGTGAGGGTCTGTTGGTGGTAAGTTCAGTTTTGTTTGTCCAAAATGTATTTGTTTTCCCCTTATCCTTGTTTAATAATTTAGTGAAGTATAAATATCTAAGCTGACAGTTTCTCTCAGTGTTTGGATGAAATCAGTTCACTCTATTCTAGTTTCTATTATTGCTTTGAGCAGTCTGTTCTCTGTCTAGTAGTTGTTTTGTAGACTACCTACTTCGTTCTTGTTGTTGGTTTTATAATCCTTTGATTTTGAATTTTATGCAATTGCCTAGGTTTGGACTTACTAAGTTTTATATTCGTTATGCCTTCTGAATGTGATGATTTTTGTCTGTATCAATTTTGGAAACATTTCACAATATTTCCTTCTATCTCTCTACCTTCTCTTTATGGAACTTTTCTTGGACCTACCTTCTATCTTCTCATTCCCACTTTCATATCTTAAATTTTCTTTTATATTTTCCAACTTTTCATACCTTTCTGCAACTTCTGTTTAATGTATTCAGATTTATATTCTAATTCACTAATCATCTCTTCAGCTATATCTAATCTATTGTTTAACCCATTCTCTGAATATTTTATCTCTTATTACCTTAAACATACGTATTTTTATAGTATTTAACAATTATATTATCTGAACTTTCTTGGGGTCTGCCTCTTTCCCTTATGATGACTTTTATCCTTAAGGTTTTTAAATGTTAGCTAGTGAGCTCATTTTTGCCAAGCTTTATCTGTGGGTTTATGTGGCCAGGGTTGGGAAAGCTTCCTTTGGAGAAGTTTTGCATTTGTTTCTGCTATCAGACTCTCAAATTTAACCAACGCGAGGCCAGTTTTACCTCCTTATTTTTTCAGGTTTTTATGTTTCATTCTGGTTTTGGTTCCTGGGTATTTTTCTAATTTTCCCGTGAACCTATTTGTGCATTTAATATAATGTTGTTAATTTTTTTTTTTCCTTTTTGTCTTTTTTCGTGACCAGCAACGGATCGCAACCCTCAGTGTCGCGCCCGGACTGGACCAGGATTGGCAACGGGATCGCAACCCTCGGTGTTGCGCCCGCACCTCGCTCAGCCAGTGAGCGGGAACCGGTCCGCATGTGGGATCCGAACCCTCGGCGGGAGCGCCGCCGCACTCCCAAGCAGCGCACTATAGCAGTGTGCCACCGGGCCGGCCCTTAAGTCCTTTAAAATATGTTTGATGGTTACATGCAGAAATTATAACGTAAACAAATATATAATTTGTCATATTCTCCCAAACAGAAGATCCGAGATAGTTCTTTTTCTTCTAATTTTATATTTTATAAATGAATAAATTTACAACATAAGGGTAATTTTAGTGAAAATTTTAAACCAAAGTGTACTGGTTACTCCTGATCTTAATTACCACTTCTACAAATTCTATTTCGTTTTACTCAGGTACGATCATAGTTTAGGTTCCCTGAGCAAACCCGAGGCAAGGATTTGAATGCAGGTAGTTTATCTGAGATGTGTTGCCAGGAAGCACAGTGAGAGTGTAAGACAAGGAAGCGAGGAAAGCCTATAAAGGTGTGTTAACGCGTGAGTTCCCACCGTGCACAGCTGCGGCTCAAGCTCAAGGTGTAGAGCATATCTCCAAAGTGTCCAAGGAAGCTAGGGTATTTACCCACCAACTCCCACTCCTAATTATCTGATAATTGCTCCTGGGATCATGAACTCCCTGGCACTTTCCACCTGCCCTGTGCATGGACAGAGGACACTCCTGCAGCCACAGGAGGATGCTCCTGCAGCAGAGAGATGCAGGTGCTCGAGACAAGAAGTCACTGGCCTGTCCAATGAGGCTGCAGCTGACTCTAGGGTGTGCTGAGGGGACATGGGTGGAGCTCCTACAGCATCTTCTAAATCTGCTTGAGCATCATATTAAATTCTCTTGATTCTATCAGCTGAAGTTTGTTCCAAGGAGGTTATTAATCATTATTTTTAACCGTCTCTGCTACCATTTTAAATTTACTCACCTTTGACCAAACTTCTGCTTGGCCTAGGGAACTTGTCCAGTGGGTTGATCCAGATCTTCATCCCTGAGGGGTCTGAGCCCTTGGTTACTGTGTCCATGTCAAGCCATATTTGCTACAGATATCATGCTACATGGAAGCACTAAGAGATGCCCCAGTGAATACTCCCATCTGAGCCCTTGGTTACTGTGTCCATGTCAAGCCATATTTGCTACAGATATCATGCTACATGGAAGCACTAAGAGATGCCCCGGTGAATACTCCCACCTGCCCCTTTTTTTTGTAGCAGCAACCCTAGGCCCTCATGATAATCAGGGTCAATTACTTTTGCTAGTATATGAACTCCTTCCCTGCTCCGCCCCCCACTGGTTGACAAGAATGAGGATCCTCAAATAATCAAATGACAAGTGTAGCTTTAGGTTTAGTGGAAACTTTACTGTGAACTTTGGTTGAGGCCTTTCATCTCTACCTTTTCTAGGAACCAGGATCTATAATACAGCAGAGCACAGTGTTTCAGGGACCAGAAGCATAAATTTCCCAAGTGCATCCCTGGAAATGATGGTGAAAGAAGAAAAAGGATTTCCCCTTGTACCAGGATCTATAATACAGCAGAGCACAGTGTTTCAGGGACCAGAAGCATAAATTTCCCAAGAGCATCCCTGGAAATGATGGTGAAAGAAGAAAAAGGATTTCCCCTTGGTTTCCAGAACTGTGTCTTCTAGCTATTGAGGAAACATGTGACAGCCTTTGGTTCAACACAGATATCACATCATCAAAAATGGATGTCACCCAACCCAGAAAGGCATTTGTTGCCAGGACAGAGGCCCTGCCAATGTTCTACCAGACCGGCAGC
Organism: Galeopterus variegatus; assembly: GCF_000696425.1. Classification (NCBI taxonomy): domain Eukaryota; kingdom Metazoa; phylum Chordata; class Mammalia; order Dermoptera; family Cynocephalidae; genus Galeopterus; species Galeopterus variegatus. Next base: position 400,839 of record NW_007726315.1, on the reverse strand, counting down.
TTCCAGGTGACATGCTGTATTGTAGAAGCAGTGGACACAGGCCCATTCAAAAATGGATGTCACCCAACCCAGAAAGGCATTTGTTGCCAGGACAGAGGCCCTGCCAATGATCTACCAGACCGGCAGCTTCCAGGTGACATGCTGTATTGTAGAAGCAGTGGACACAGGCCCATGGCTGCACACCCTTCACCATAAAGTGGGTTCTTTGCTCTGAGGAGATGTTACATTAGATGTTTTGTTTATGTCTCACACATTCTGTGAGCACTCAGACAATGGCACTGGCAGAAACACTGTGAGCAGGGAAAGCACATCTGTTCTTGGAATAAGTATTAATTCTGAAAAAAATGAAAAAAGAACTGCTGCTTCCCCTGATATAATCAACTTGCCATTGGTAGATGGTTAGTCTCCTTGATACAGGACCCTTCTATATATAGTCACCACCCCTGCCATCATAGCTTCTCTGCTCATGGACCCACTGTGCAAGCACTTGGTGGCCAAGGGCAGAAGCTGGCAGATGTCCACTGTGTGAGCTGTCTTGTCCAGCAGATTATTCTCTGACTCCTTCAAGATGGATAGGCACTTGGTAGACCTTGACATGAGAAAGAAAAATCTGCATACTTTGTGGCTGCTTCGAATAGTCTATCCACATTCTTCTTCCCAGATCTCCTTGTATCCAATGTTCTAATTTTGCTCATTCTAAATTTCTGAGCAGCCAGCCAAGCCCTGAGCAGCTGCCGATGAGTTCATCCTTACCTTAGGCCATTTCTCCCTCCCCAGAGGGACCAGTATGACAGCCATACTGCATATGTATTCAGGGACCAGAGAAATTATCACAAGATGTGTGCATGGTTTTCTGGACCCACTGTCAGGAGGTCTTGGGCCAGGACTCTATTTGCCACCCGATCTCTACAAACCTCACTCCAACAGGGAGACCACGATGGTGCTTTGCTCATTATTATTAGCGTCAGCTCAGTTTCTATATCCAATAGTCCTTGAAAGATCTGTGTATTCCCCTCCCTAGGTCGCTTGGGGGAAGTATTGGAGTATAACTATTGTAACTACTTAAATGATGGCATTTCAGAGTTGTTACTCAAAGGGACCTGTCTTCCCCTTCAATCAGTGGGCTCTGGACCCGAAAACTGGAAAAACCTTCAGATCTGGAAACTGGCTGAGGGTTCATGATTTTCTATTCCTACAGGTTGCATTGGCCTTCTGTTCCCCACCTTTGATCATTTTTGGTTATATAAGTCAAGCAATACCCTCACTGGCTGTCTATCTGTCTCACTTCATGTTTTTTTAGCCATTGCCACAGATCTCTGCATGTCAAGACCTCCTGGTTGCCACTTTGGCCTTGCTTCCCATTCTAGAAATTATGTCCACTTTGCCTCTGATGGTTATATTCTTCTACCAGGCCTCTGATATTCCAGAATCCTCTCACCCCATTGCCACTAGGGAGCCCAGCATCACAGCAACTGCTCTGGCCACCATCAGCCCTGGCCTCCGGAAGTCCTGAGCTCTCAGCGATGGTGATGCTGCCCTCCCTGGTGCGGTCTACATTGTTTTAATAAAGGAAATGTCCTTTGAGCTCTCCCAGGAACTATAGTAAGCTTTTGAGTTCCCTGGTCTTCTAACATAACTCCATTCTAACACGCCCACCTTTCTGATTCTTCCAACAGCTTCCTCAAACTCTGCCAAGGAAGTTCTGGCATCTCCACCACATTTTACTGGTAAGCCATTTAAGAAGTGTAATTAGAACTGGCACCAGGTGTCCATGCCAAGACATTAAATCCTGAGTCATGGGAGACTCTAAATCAATCATTTCTCCCTTATCTCCCTTTACGTTTCAGCCCCTTAGTCCGGTGCCCTCAAGATCTATTCCCATGTATTTTATTCTGGTTCCTTTTGATACATGTTAGTTAGCCAAGTTTACTTCTTTCCACAGCAGGGCTGGAGAGGAGGACCCTCAGACTGAGTGCAGCCCCGCCTGCCAAAGCTGGGAGGTGTGGAGCACAGATTGCTTGAGCAGTTGCCCCACCCTAGCCAGGAATGGCAAGCCCTGTACCCCTGCCATGTTCAGTCACTGGCCAGGGCTGCCCAGGTAGTTCATGGCCTCGGCTCAAGGGCTGAGGCAGATCTTAAGGCAATGACAGCCAACTGCACTGCTTGTGGCAGGTTCTCCCTTGAAGGATACCTATGTGGTGCACCTCCACAGCTGCCTCCTGCCATCCATCCTTCCTTCTTCTGATTGTACATATTAAGCAGCACTTCATCGAGACGCTGTGTTCCTTTCATTATCCCCACCACTCACTCCAGGTCATGCTACCTTGGGCTGCTCTTCTGACTTTGTCCCTGGCTTCTGGTGGTGAAGCACTGCCACCTGCCCTCTGTTGCTCCAGGGCCCCCTCATCCTCACTGCTACTAATGATCTGGACTCTGTGACTGCTTCTCCTATTATCATGCCTGGCCTGCAGAAGTGAGCCACCAGTGAATTTCTTAGTGATGCTCAGGCCCCTCTCACCAATGCTTTTCCTATGGTCTTGGCGTACAGTGTGTTCTCTGGACCCTGTTGTGGAACACAATCCTCTGCTGGATCTTCTGTCTTCGTGTAAGAGAACCATTCCAGCATGTCCACTTCCCTGAGTCTTTCAGTCCCCTCTCCACTGTCTGCCATGCAACTCAGTTACATCATCTTCATTCAGCGTTGGGCCATTGCTTTCTTCTGAATTCTAGAGCTATCCTAGTAGTGGGTTTTCCCTCTGTTCTGCTCCGCCTCCCTGCCCTTGATCAAGACTGCTAAAATCCAATCCAGTGGGTACTCCCCTGGCTCCTGTTAGTACTTGCCAGCTAAAATTATCCCAGCTTCTTATGGCACAGCCTATTTCCTCCTTTATCAAACCCATCATATCCCCTGCTGAGTTATATTAGGATTTAACCCTAGTTATTGGCTTGGCAGCCAGAAACGTTGGTAGGGGCAGCTTCTGATGGGGGTATCTATTGTCTTGTATAGGAGAGAGCCCTGCAGTATCTTCTTGCATGGCAGAATGATAGCTTTTAACAGGAAAGGGTAGCCCATCTCTGCAGACTCTGAGGGTTAAGGGGATTTTAAAGAGCATAGTCTTCAGGGATATCCATCCAGATGTCCCCATCCTAAGTCTCAGGGTCCCAGGTTTTCCCAGCCAGAACCCTAACCATAGTTTAATAGACTTGCATTAGCTGAGCATTCTGTTGTCTTCAAAGCTCTGATCCTTAACTATTAGGTCCTGAGTTTGATCCTCAGCTGTGTTTTTGCTCCCCCACTGCAGGAGATAAGGACTTCTTTGTAAGCTACTAAAGAGGCCCTCGTGCATTCATATATATATGTATATATATATATTCTTCTGTATGGCATCAATGCACCCTAGTATAACCAGGCAACTTCATTGTTCTTAAATATATTATTTTCTACATACTTTTCTAATGATTCAAATGCCTGAATCATTGCAATGGGAAAGGCTTTCCCCCTAAGACACAATCAGTAAAATTTTGAGGAACTGAGCCATCACCTTGTGCCAGGGAGTATATAAGCCTCACAGCCACATGAATGGAATATTCTTTAAGAGCTGACATATTTATCCACCAACTCCTATCCTCATTTGTTGAGGCTTGTTCCTGGGGGTGCTAACTTCCCCACATTTCTGGTCTGCCCTGCATGCAGGCACAGATGATCCTCAGGCAGGGAGACATAGGCACCTGAAGAAGAAGGCACCAGTGTGTATGGAAATTGTCCCCCCGACCACGTGACCTCCAGGATGCGGGTGTGGGTGGAACACTGACAGTGTCTGCCAGTACACGGTTTCAGTTTATCTTATTTAAAGCACTTAGCCTTCTCTCACTGTCTGAGTAGTTTTTCTTATTCTTTAATTCATCCAATAAATATTTACATTAAGCACCTGCTATAAAACCAAAAAGCTAGCTTAATATTTTGATCTCATTTTGGCTTCTTTAAAATATTTTAATAAGGCAATATGGCTTTTTTCTTGTTCTTGGTCTCATGAGTTTTCTTTCCAATCAGTATCTAGTAATAAGTGACCTTGAAATCTGGATACTTTGAGATCATATAATATTTTTAGTACTGCTCACTTAGTTTGATCTCCCTTCTCCATTAATTATAAAACAATGAAAACTAGATCAATAGGTTCAGTCTATAGGCAACAAAGAAAACATCAATAACTTTGGCCTTAGGCAGAGCCTTTTAAAACCTGATTCTTTAAAAACTGTGGACTTTAAAAAAATTGATAAATCTAGCCAATTTTTAAACATTTGTTTGATAATGTTTTGTACTGTAGATATGAGATCTTAGGGACATAAAGCACTTAATAAGTAAATTGAATCAATCAATGCTAAAATTGTATTGAGTGCAACCAAATATTTTTATCTTCCTTGTCTTTAAAACAAAAAAGAGACTAAAAATGTGAATGTCATGAAAAACAAAGAAAGGCTAAGGATTCATTCCATATTAACAGAGGCTGAAGAGATACAAAAACTAAATTCAGGGCCGGCCCGGTGGTGCACTGCTACAGTGCGCCGCTTGGGAGCGCGGCGGCGCTCCCGCCAAGGGTTCGGATCCCACATACAGACCGGTTCCCGCTCACTGGCTGAGCGAGGTGCGGGCGCAACACCGAGGGTTGCGATCCATTGCCAGACACGAAAAAAGACAAAAAAAAAAAAAAAAAACTAAATTCAGAGAGGATCTGGGGTAGATCTTGGACCAGAAAAAAAAAAAAATGCTATAAAGCACTTCATTGGGAAAATTGGACAAATTTGAATAAGGACTGAAGATTAATAAATACTATCATATAATGTTAAATTTCATGATGTTCTTAGAAAATATACCTCAAAGTGTTTAAGGGAGAGAAAAAAATGATAAAAACAAATGTGAGAAATGGTAAAATTGAGTGACAAATGGCAAAATTGATTGGTATTAATCAGTTCTTTGAACTATTTCTGTGAAATTTTCTGAAAATTTAAAATTATTTCAAAATAAAAACACAACAAAAGCATATCGAAGGAATAAAGACAGTACCAGAGGGGAGTCCCTTGGTGGAGCTCAGAACCCAGTTGTTAAGTGAAACTTGTATTTTATTGATATTTCTTATTGTGGATAAATATGTTACATTGTCCTAGACGCGATGTGGCATAAAATAGTTATTTAGCTCTTTTATGGTTAATGACTATTGTAAGTTACAGAAGTTCGGATGTAATTTGGTAACATGTGAGGAGCCTGACACATCCTAGTAGATTTTACTCCCTTCCTTTTGCAGCAATTCTCAACTGGGTGTTGAAGACAAAAATATAATAGTATTGGTTGTGGTGTCAGCAAGTGATGGGGAATTACGCATGTCTCAGGCCCATCTCAGGAAGCGTTTACATCAGTGTCTATGCTCGTGAAAGTGTCTCATATATAAATCTGGGTTGAAGTTAGAAAAACTTTGAGGATAGCTTCCTCAAATATTGATAAGCCCTCAGTCATATTTATTTTTCTAAAATCATTTTTATAAATTCCACTTCTTAGAGCTAGGTGTGAAATGAAACTGTATCTAGTGATGCTAGATGGTTTTCTTTTATTTTCTATTATGATTTTCTTTATGTTATTGACATATTGCCTTTTCTGTAATGTGGGTTGAAGAAACAAATAAAAGCAGAATTACTACGTCTCTCAAGGTGGAAAATAGGTTGTGTGAATAAAGTGGTGACTATGTTTCTAAATAAAAGAGCAGGAGATATGACCTGATGGCACATTGTTTAGGACAGAGTCTAGCTGGAACTTCAAAATGTTGGGAACTTCAGATCATTTCAAAAGTGTAGAGAGACAATGGGAAGAATATTTGAAATTAGGATTTGCCTAGAGAATTTCAGCTTTATTTTAGTTCATTTGATAAATATGTCCCACATAGAATTCAATTTCATTCAGTGTATTTTCATCATTATTTTTCTGTGTACCAATATAGTAAAGGCATTGGTAACACATTTACTTTTGAGTTGTAAAGAAACAATTTTATGAACTTGTTTAAAACTTTCTGAAGGTTTGCATAAAAATTTCTCAAAATGTTACAATGTTATGTTTTAGCCCAGAATATTGTACCTCCAAACTGTGTCAATGACAAATTTAAAGCACGTTCTATGGGTTTTATGCATTTGGGAAGTCATTTGTTGCTAGTTAGAAATAACTCCAGACTCTTTAAAGACAATATTTAAGAGAAGGAAAATGTAGGCCAGTTGTTGGATTTGTGGATGACATATGTGGAAGTGGGCTCCTATTCAGCAGGCCTGGGCATGGGGGGCCCAAAGAGTAGACCCCATCAGTGTTGTCTAATTACAGCAGGATCACCACTTTAGAAATACTTCCCATATGATTCTGATTATCAGTAAAATTTAGGTTACATGGGTGTATAGTATAGATTTTCATATCTTTGAAGATATTTTTTGGTTGTCATATGTATAGAAGACACCATATTAAGCCTGATATCTGGGGAAATTTTTACCAACTTAATTCAATACAAAGTTACAAAATTACCATTAGATAGGAAAAATAAGTTCTGGTGCCCTAGGATGACAATAGCTAATAATGTTGTATTGTATATCTCAAGATAGCCAGAAAAGAGGATCTTGAATGTTATACCAAAGAAATGATAAATATTTAGGTGATAGATATGCTAACTATTCTGATTAAACCACTATACAATATATGCATGTATTGAGACAACAAATTATACCCCATAAACATGTATATATGATGAAAAAAATAAATTGAAATTAAAAAATTTTAATTATCTACTGTGCTAAGGAGTTTAAGAAGGAACTAGTTAGACGATTCTGTTTCTTAAAATATGGTTCATATACAACCTGCATCCTAATCATCTTTTGTTTTATTTTAATACATATTCATGAACTTTACCCCAGACTCCCTGAATCAGTAATTATGTGGATGGGGCCTGGGAATCTGCACATTCAATAAGCATCCATGTTAAAGACTGAGGAACATTGCTTCAGGACTTTTTAATTAAATAAGGTTTTAAAAAGTTCTGTGGGAATACAAAGGAGAAAATGACTTTTTTCTCATAGGGAAGATGGGTAAGGATTCCCAGAAAGCAAATATTTATGTGAGGTCTTAAGCAATAAATAGAATTTTACTATGGAGAAAGGTGAAGGAAATTCTAGGAAGAGGGTCAAGCATGTTAAAAACAAGGAGGCATAGTCCAGACGAGAGAGTGGCTTTCTGTGGGTAGGAATTGGAGAAAAAGTGACGGAGAGGAGGGAGGGTAGGAAGAATGCAAGAATGGAGAAAGAACGGAGCAGAGGAAGACGTCATGTGCAGTACAGCAGTGCTCGCTGCAGTGATGAGCGCTGCTTTGTAGTCCCTCACCTCTACCTCACCCAGCACACTCATGCTGTTCACTCTCTACCCCAAATTTCACTTCCAATCCCTTAATAGTGATCCATGGTCTTAATCTTCTCCAGTTTCTTCCTTCTTAAGAAAATGTGCCCGGGATGTCAGCAGAATGGTTGAGTAAGGACCTCTGAAAAACTGTTCCTCCATAAAAACAATGACACTAATGGAAAAAGGTGTCAAAATCTATTTTTTCCAGAACTTTGGTTATGAATCAAGGGCTTGCAATAGTCTAAGGAGCTCCCCCCCAAAAAAAGTAAAATGGCCAAATCAGAATAAG
>NW_007726315.1:378470-392394 GCF_000696425.1 Galeopterus variegatus | reverse complement strand
AAGTACCACATTACATTATTTTAAATGTCCAAGTTTAAAAAATTATAGCACACATAACAGAACAAGAAAGTATGGCTCATACATGGGTAAAAAAGAATTGATTAAAACTGTCCTTGAGGAAGTCCAGATGTTGGACTTATTACACAAAGACTTTAAATCAGCTATTTAAGATATGCTCAAAGAACTAAGGAAACTATAGTTCTAGAATTTAATAAAAGAGAGAGAGAGCAAGCATGGGAATGATGTCCTATCAAATACAGAATATCAATAAGTAGATATAAAAACAACCAAATAGAAATCATGCAGTTGAAAAGCAAAATAACTTAAATGAAAAATTCCCTAGAGGTATTCACCAGCATATTTGAGCTAGTAGAAGAATGAATCAGTAAACTTAAAGCTAGGTTGATTGAGCTCTTTCATTCTAAGGAATAGAAAGAAAAAAGAATAAGAATGAACATAGTTCCAGAGACCTGTAGGACATCATCAAAAATATCCACATACTCATAATGTGAGTCCCAGAAAAAGAGAAGAGAGGGAAAGGAACAGAATATGTAAAGAAACAATGGACAAAACCTTTTCAAATTCTATGAATAACATTAAAAAATATATTGGAGAAGATCAGTGAGCCCCAAGTAGAGTAAAATCAAAGAGATTCACACCTAGGCACATCATCTGTCAAAAGCCAAAACAAAGAGAACCTTGAATGCAGCAAGAGGGAAATAACTCATCCTTCACAAGAGATGAATAAAATTAAGTTGATTGCTTATTAGGCACCATGAGGCCAGGAGGCAGAAGAATGACATATTCAAAGTGCTGAAAGAAAAAGACTATCAATAGCTCTGTATCATCAAAACTATATGTCAAAAAAGGAGAAATGAAGACAATTACAGCCAAACAAAAACAGAGTGATTTATTACTAGTAGACCTACTCTATGACAAATGCTAATGGGATGCCTTTAGGATGAAATTAAAAGACACTAGACAGTAACTTAAATCCATATAAAGAAATAAAAATCATTCTAAAGGTAACTGCAAAAGTAAATGTATAAGAAATTATAAGTATCAAATATAAAGAACTGCATGAAGCAATAATTATAAATATTAATCTCAACAGCATACAAACATTTTCTTGCTTTAAGCTCCATTCCCTCCCCTCTCCTTTGTGATACATTATTATACAAAATACATCTTTATATATTATATGTCCATGAACAAAGATTTATCATTTTGAAACAAAAACATCATATACCAAAACTTACGGAATATAGCTAAAGTAATGAATAGAAGGAAATGTATAACTGAAATGCCTACACTATAAAAGGATAAAGATCTGAAACCAGTAATCTAATCTACTGCTTCATGAAACTAGAAAGAGTAAACTAAACCCAAAACAAGCAGAAGGAAGAGAATAATAAATATTAGAGCAGAAATAAACAAAATAGAAAAACAATAGAAAAAAATCAACAAAACCAAAAGTGAGAGGTTGGTTAATGATACAAAAGTACAGCTGGATAAGAGGAATAATATCTAGTATTCTATAGCACTGACTATAATTATAAACAATTTATTGTATAGTTTTGATTAGCTAGAAGAGAGGATTTAGAATGGTTCCAACACTAAGAAATGACAAATGTTTGAGGTAATGGGAAAAAAATCAGTGGTTTCCAGGATTTCAGGAGATAAGAGAGGGAGGAAGGGAGAGATGTATGAATAGGTGGTGTACAGAGGATTTTCAGGATGGCAAAACTAGTCTGTAGGATACTGGAATGGTTAACACATGACATGACACATTAAGCAAAACATATGTCAAATTGTGAAAATGTATCACACTAATGTAACATGTAAATAATAGGAGGAACTATATATGTGGGTGGGGGATGGGTATGGGAATTATCTGCTTTCTGCCGAATTTCTCTGTAAAACTGAGACTGCTGTAAAAATAAAGAAAAAAATTTTAAATAAAATTAAACTAACAACAACAGCAAAAAGTTGGTTTTCTAAAAAGGTTAATAAAATTAACAAACCTTTGGCTAGACTAACCAAGAGAAAAAGAGATACAACTCAAATTAATAAAATCAGTAGCAAAACAGCGACATACTGACTTTACAGCAATAAAAAGAATTATAAAAGAACAGTTGTATCAAAATAGATTAGTTAACATAGAACATAAACTACTGAGACTGACTCAAGGGAAACAGAAAATCTGAAAAAATCCTGAATTAATTAATGAGTGTGAATCAGTAATCCAACACCTTCCCATAGAAAAATGACCAGGCCAGATGACTTCACCAATGAATTTTACCAAATGTTTAAAGACAATTAAGACCAAACTTTCACAAACTCTTTCAAAACAGAAGAAGAGGGGAAAACTTCCCAATTCATTCTATGGGGCCAATATTACCGGAATATCAAAACCTGGTAAAGACATCCCAAGAAAACTATAGACCAGTATCGCTTACAAATATGCATGCAAAAATCTTCAACAAAATACCAACAAACCAAATTCAACAATGTATGAAAAGGATTACGTGCCATCACCAAGTTAAATTGATCTCAGGAATGGAGGGTTAACACATATGAAAAATCAATCAGTGTAATACACAGCAGTGACAGAACAAAGAACAACAACAACAAAAAGCATGAGCATCTCAATAGATACAGAAAAAGCATTTGACAAAATTTATTAATGATAGGAACACTCAACAAAATGGAATAAAAAAAACTTTCTTAGCTTGATAAAGGGCATGGAAGTCAGTAGCTAACATACTTAATGGTGAAAGGCTGAAAGCTTACCCCCTAAGGTCAGGAATGAGACAAGGATGTCGGCTCTCCCCACTTCTATTCAAGGTTATAATGGGGGCTCACATCAAAGAAATTATGCAAGAAAAAGAAATAAAGGCATGCAGATTAGAAAGGAAGAAGTAAAACTACTTCTATTCACAGATGACATTATCTGTGTAAAGAACATACTAATAAATCCACAAGAAAACTATTAAAGGTAATCACTAAGTTCAGCAAAGTAGTAGAATACAAGGTCAATATCCAAAAATCAATTGTATTTCTGTACAGTAAAAATGAGAAATTCAAACATAAAATTAAGAGTACAGTTCCATTTATAATAGCATCGATAGAACAAAATACTTAAAATAAATTTAACAAAGAAGTGCAAGACCCATATACTGAAATAAAACAGTGTTGAAAGAAGATCTAAATAAGTGGATAGACATCTCATATTCATGGACTGGAATACTTACTATTATCGAGATGGAGATACTCCCCAAACTAGTCTGTGGATTCAACACAATGCCTATCAAATCCCAGCTATCCTTAACTGTAGAAATTGTTTGTAAAATCCATATGGAAATGTAAGGGAACCAGAATAGCCAAAATTACCTTGAAAAAGAACAGGGTTTTGAAAGTTTCCAGTTTCAAAACTTACTACAAAGCTACACTAATCAAGACAGTATGGTACCTGCATAAAGATAGATGTACAGATTAATGTAATAGAATTCAGAGTCCGTACATAAATTATCACATTTATGGTCAATTGACTTTTGACAAGAAAGTTAATAAAATTCAATGGGAAAAGGACTATATGTTTCAATAAATGTAGCTGAACGCTAGAATATTCACATGCAAAAGAATAAAGTTGGACCCCTACTTCATACCATGTATGAAAATTAACCCCAAATGAATTATAAACAAATATAAGATGTAAAACTATAAAACTTTTAAAAGAAAACTTAAGTAAATTGTTATGACTTTTATTAGGTAATGCTTTCTTATGACACCAAAATCATCCACAATGAGAAAAAAATTAATAAATTGGACTTCATCAAAATTAAAAATATTTGTGCTTCAAAAAACACTGTCAAGAAAGTGAAAAGACAAATCACATAATAAAATAAATATTGAAAATTATATATCTGATAATTGACTTGTATCTGGGATACATAAGGAATTCTTACAACTCATTAAAAAAATGACAACCACATTTTTTAAAAAGTAGGCAAAGGATCTGAATAGACATTTCCCCAAAGAAGATATTCAAATGGCCAATAAATAAATAAATAAATGCTCAAAATCATTAGTCATTGGGCTCTCCTTTTTTTTTTTTTTGTCTTTTGTCTTTTTCCATGTACGGCAACGGATCGCAACCCTCAGTGTTGCCCCCGTACCGGACCGGGGACCGGCAATGGGATTGCAACCCTCGGTGCTGCCCCCACGCCTCGCTCAGCCAGTGAGCGGGAACCGGTCTGTATGTGGGATCCGAACCCTCAGGCGGGAGCTTCCCAAGCGGCGCACTTATCCAGTGCGCCACCGGGCCAGCCCAAAATCATTAGTCATTGGGGAAGTGCATATCGGAACTCTTCAAGATTCCACTTCACATTCACTGGGATGACTATATTAAAAGAAAGAAAGAAAAGAAGGAAAGAAAGGAAAAAAAGAAAAGGAAAGCAACACGTGTTGACAAGGATGCAGAGAAACTGAAACCCTCATATTCTGCTAGCGGGATTGTAAAACGATACGACTTTATTAAACAGTCGGACAGTTTCTCAGAATGTTAAACATAGAGTCTCCATATATCATTGCAATTTCAGTCCTAGTCATATTCCCAAGAGAATTGAAAATGTATGTCCACACAAATCTTGTACGACAATGCTCATAATAGCCAAAAAGTATAGACAACTCGAATGCCCATTAACTGATGAATGGATAAATAAAATGTGGTATATCCATGTGGTGGATCATTTAGCCATAAGTGGAGTGAAGTGCTTATACACGCTGCAACATGGATGAACCCTGGACACATTATACTTAATGAAGAAGTCAGGCACAAAAGGCCACATATCATGTGATTCCATTTATATGGCATGTCCAGAATATGCAACGTCATAGAGCAGAAAGTGGTTGCCAGGGTCTGGGGAGAGGCAAAATGAGGAGTAACTACTAATGAATGTGGGGTTTCTTTTCGGGGTGATGAAAAATGTTCTGGAATTAGATGTGGTGATAATTGTACAACTTCATGAATATACTAAAAACCATTAAATTGTACAATTTCAATTGGTAAATTTGATGGCTTTTAAATTGCATTTCAATTTTTAAAAGTGTCTAGATTTTGTTTTGTTTCCTGAGAGCTTTGCCCATTGAATACTCTCTGGGAAAATCATTTAGCTTCCACCCAGAGAACAGTGTTAGAATAACAGGATAAAAATTATAAGAAGGAAGATTTCATGTCCGTATTATTCAATCATTCAAAAAGATACTTGGTGATAGACTCTCTTCTGCTAGACACTAGGGATGTAATTTGAGCAAGACAGAAATGGACTCTGCTTTTAGTCTAGTCAGAGAACTTTCTACAGTTGGAGTTGTCCAGTAATAAAATGGTCTTGCTCCAGAGGTGCTAAAATGCTCTCTCAACACTGAGATGTTCAAGCAGAGGCTGAACGACCACCCGTTGGGATGTTGTAGATGGAAATCAAGTCCTGGTAAGTGCCTAAGTCTTCTAAGTCTTCATTAGACTGGAAATTCATCCTCCGACATGCCTCATTAATGTGCCAATGGTTGCTAGTTTGGTTTTAGTATTAAAGAAAATTAAAGCTTGCTTTGGATTTGGTCCCATTTTTCAAAATACTTATTACAGAATTGGAGGCATTAAAAAGAATGCATATCGTCTGTACTGCAACCTAAGAGTTGTCTAGGCTCCGGAGAATCTCTTAACCTCTCTGAGTTTCAGTTTTACGTCTATAAATGGGAATAATAACGACTCTGCTTACCTAACAACTTTGGTGGAAGGATCAAATAAACTATAAAACACTACACAAATGCAAGCGTCTCTTTCTTAAGAATTCATATCACTATAAAGTTTTTTAAAACACTAAGGTTTATTAAGAATATTCAAGAGAATATAAACAGATGTATGTGCATGTTCACACTGACAAGAAAGTGTGTAAAATTTCTTTCTTCCACACCAGGGGAATTTCCTGATTATTCTTTGGACTTGTGTTGAATTAATATGATGCATTTTGTAAGTATTTGTGACTTTCCATACCCTGAAAATCCCTGCTGGTATAATTACTTAACAGGTAATTAAACTGTGAGGGCCCACTGTGCCCTTTAATTGCTGAGACAAAGAACACTCATAGAGATTGTGTTTCTCTTGCTGTTCTCATAGAATGAACTCAGTGCCTTTTGTACATGGGAAATATAATGGGTATGGGAGGTTGGGGGTAAAGATTCTGTAAAAATATTTGATGAAATGGAAAGAATGTGATTCGGAGCCAGAGACCTAACTATGGTTCCAAGTATGCCATTCACTGGCAGAGTAATCCTGGGCAAGACATAACTCTTTGAGAATCAGATTCTTCCCCTATAAAATGCGGTTTCTGACAAAAAATTGTATAGCCATTGTGAAAAAAAAATTGTGAAAATCCTTCATAATTCTAATTTCCTATAGAAATGTTAGCCTTCTGGCTTGGATAAGTTATTTGAAACATATGCTGAATTGATGAACAAGAAAATTCTAATCACATAAGCCTCTACCAGCTTCTTGCCCACCCCCAGCATTAAAAAGCACACAAAAATATCATACACTATAAGCAAATAAAATATATAATACGCCATGTACAAGAAGATAAATATGGGCCTACCTAAAGTTATCTAGCTAACACACTCTCTCTTAATATTCATATGAACTAACAGTCTATTTTCCTATTTGTTAAATATTTGAAACTTCACAATTACTTTTGCACATAAAATGAACAGCTTTCAATTATCATTAATTATTGTACTATTTTATGCTGGAATAATAAATATGTGTATTCACCAACTGATTGAAATAATTTCAACATTTAAAGCACGAAATATTTTTCAGTTCAAGTAACTTCTAAAATGTTTACCTATGCTTGAAAATGAGTTTTCGGAGCTTGCCAGTGAGCGCAGTTGGTTAGACTATGATGATGATAACACCAAGGTCAAGGGTTCAGATCCCCCTGCCAGCCAGCTGAAAAAAAAAAAAAAGAAGAAGAAGATAAATATTATGTGGATTCAATATCACTTACTTTATGGTGAACTCTATCTGTTTTTATATTCATGGTCTTACAGTATGGGCTACATGGGCCATCGTTTAAGAATGATTCCACTATAATGCAGATATAAAAGGAGCATTTTAAAAATCTGAAATTTCTAAGTAACAGTCAGTAGTATCTCTTTCTTCTCTACCTTTAAGACTCTATATCCATAGACAAAACAAATACTAACTGACAAGGATAAAGTACCTTCATTCATACTTACAGTATACTATATTTCTGGAAAAGATATTCCCAGAAGCAATTTAATCTGATATTTCACCCCATAGAAATAGAATTGAACTCAGGATTTTTTTTCTGAAAAGGACCTGGATGCCCAGATTTTTATAGAATGAACAACAAACTCCATTTTTACCTATAGATAATATTCTTTTATGTTATATAATAGTCAATAGATGTTTCTTTAGAAAGTGTTATGAAAGAGGCATTACAATCATCAGTTATACATAACTACATTTAATGATTCAGCTTATAACATTAAGCTATACAACATTCTTAATTCCAAACAACTTTTTAGTATAATAGACATAAATAACTGCCTTTATAAGTTTGGAGAAGTGGATCCAATATTTTACATTTTGCTTTTTCTTTTCTTATGGTGAATTCCAATATCATTTGTTGGTCTTCTGCTACGAACGGGGTTGAGATCTGTTTTCTCCGCATTGATGCTGAGTATAAAACACAAAAAAGACATCGTGTTAGAATAGAAGATGGCATGGTCAAATGGGAATGGTTTATTAAGAACTAGCATGACTGGTCGATTGGACAAGAACCCAGAAAAAAACAAAGAAATAAATAAGGCCATAATGCATGTGAAAGCCTTCATGGCAACTTGAGAAAATAGATATGACTCAGAATACAACTTATAATGGTGCCTATGCATCTGGATCCCTGCATGAGTTCCTTGTTCAATTTCGGCATCAGTAAGTTATATGATGAATGAGGGGGGAAATGTAAAGATATCAATAGGTTAGATGATTACTCAGTTTTCTGCTGCTTATAACAGAATACTGAAACTGGGTAATTTATAAAGAAATTAAATTTATTTCTTACAGTTTGGAGGCTGGGAAGTCCAAGGTCCAGGGAACTCATCTGGTGAGGGCCTTCTTCTTGGTGGTGACTCTACAGCAACACAGGGTACCATATGGCAAGAAAGGTAAGAGCATGCTAGCTAACCTCTCACTCGCTCTCCTTATGAAGCCGTCAGAACCACGCCCATGATAACTTGTTACTTGGAGTGGATTAATCCATTCACAAGGGCACAGATCTCATGATCCAATCACTTCTCAAAGGCCCTGCCTTTCAAATACCATAAGTGGATTCCCTACACTCTTAATGCTATTACAATGGGGATCAAGTTTCCAATACATGAACTTTTGGGAGATACAATAAACTCGCAGCAAATGAATATCCTAAAATGTGACTTACTGGACTCCATCCTACAGTCTTAGGCCCTAACTGTGGAGGTGACACATGATCCTTAGACTTGAATCCAGAAAACTTGCCATGTACTCCTGAACTGAGGGTTATTACAGTGCAATTCCAAAGGTTTATTAATGGGAGAGAGCTGTTCTGTAATAACATGGACAAATCAATCCCTTTGGGAGATGGGTTTCTTGATGTTCAGGCCAAATTTAGCTTTGTGATTTTAAGATCATGTTTTTATATGCTTCCTTATATTTGCACACACTACATGTATAGACTCTTATAGGAGCTCCACTTACCGTTTCTTTATCAAAGTTACGTATTTTTGCTCATCTAATTTTCTTTCTTACAGCATCTCTATAATTCTTTGACTTTCTCTTCTAAGAATTCTTTTCAGTTTATTTAAAAATGCTTAGTAGTGCCCAGGCTGTTTATCTCTTTTCTTCCTCAGGAAATAGGAAAAAAAGGAAGGTTTTCTCTTCATGGAAGGCTATTAAAATGACCACAAATTCTTTCCCTCTCTGCATCTACACGTTATAATGTGACGTTGCAGATTCTCCCTCAAAAGGGGGCTAGTTTCTAACACCACTCTCTAAATACAGGTTAGTCGTGTGATTTACGTTGGCCAATGGGATATTTGCAAACCTGATGCAAAGCATTTCTTGCTGGGCTTCGAACCCTGAAACAGACCACGATCAGAACAACCTGAGGCAACTTTCTGGAAGATGGAAGAAAACTGAGGAGTCTTGGCTGATGGCCCGCCAACCATCAGTCGTGGATGAAGCCATCCAAGTTCATGCAGTCACTACCGAATACACCAGCTTCCCTCAGATACATGTGAAAGCCCATAAAAGATCAGGTAAACTTGCCCAGGCCAAAGCAACTATTCAGTTCACTCACAGAATCTTAAGCTAAATCATGAGGATTTAAAAAAAAGTTCCAACACTGCCACGTTGTATTACTTATCTATTGCTGAGGAATAAATCACTCCTAAATTTAATAGTCTAAAACAACATTTATCATATAGCTTCTGTAGGTAGGAATCCAGGCACAGCTTATCTGGATGCCTCTGACTCAAGGTCTCTCATAAGGCTGTCAAGGTGTTGACTGAAGCCTCTGTCATCTCAGAACTTCACTGTGGGAGGATCCACTTCCAAGCTCATTGGCATGACTGTTGGTAAACCTCAGGTCCTGCCTGGCTGGTGGCTGGAGGTATCAGTTACTCGGCACGTGGGGCTTTCCACGGAGCTGCTTTCAACATGGTGACTTCCCCCAGAGTGAGAGATCCAAGCAAGAGCAAGTGAAAGAAGCTTCCAAGGCAGAAGCCACAGTCTTTTTATAACCTGTTCTTGGAAGTGATGTCTCATCACTTCCAAATCTATTTGTTAGAAGCAAGTCGCTACATCCAGTCCATATTCAAGGGCGGCTATTACACAAGGGTGTGATAACAAGGGGCAGAGATCACTGGGAGCTCTTTGAGGCTGCCTACTGTACATGCTCACAGAAAAAAGACTAATTTTTCTGCTACATTTTTATGTAGCAAGTAGCCACCATACCAATTGTAAACCCCTTTAATAGATCAACTGCAACTTGCATCATTGAACATGTTTTTGCAAGAACATGGTGACTTCCCCCAGAGTGAGAGATCCAAGCAAGAGCAAGTGAAAGAAGCTTCCAAGGCAGAAGCCACAGTCTTTTTATAACCTGTTCTTGGAAGTGATGTCTCATCACTTCCAAATCTATTTGTTAGAAGCAAGTCGCTACATCCAGTCCATATTCAAGGGCGGCTATTACACAAGGGTGTGATAACAAGGGGCAGAGATCGCTGGGAGCTCTTTGAGGCTGCCTACTGTACATGCTCACAGAAAAAAGACTAATTTTTCTGCTGCATTTTTATGTAGCAAGTAGCCACCATACCAATTGTAAACCCCTTTAATAGATCAACTGCAACTTGCATCATTGAACATGTTTTTGCAAGCCCAGCTAATCAAGATTAGCCCCTTATTTCTGTAAGCCAATCAATCGGGAATGAATTCACCTGAATAAGCACACCTCTGAGTGTGCCAGCCAATCAACAAAGTCTCACTCAAGTAACTGTGGTTCGACAGATGATATGAACTCACTTATGACACTGAACATCTACCAATCTTTGAGTTGCAGGCATCCCCCAAACCTTCTATAAGATCAGCAGTCTGCTCTGCTTGAAGAGACTTTGCTTGATCAGCATTGTTCTTCCCCACAATGTCAGCAATAAATTCAGCTTTGTGGGTTTTGTTTGTTTCAGATATTGAGTGATGGTCTATTACCTTCTATTCAATAGACATTGTTTTAAGCCACTAAGTTTGGGTAATAAGTTGTTAGGCAGCAAAAGTTAACCGAAACACTAGCAAATAACATATCCATCACAAGTCATTCTGTTTTTCATCCTCAAAAGAGTAGAATCCTACTAATTTGACATGAAAATTGGAAAGGACAGATTGCCAATCATTAATTAAAATGATGACTTGTAAGAGTGGTTAAGAGTCAAAGTTATGTTCATGCATTCAGATTAAATTATGATTCAACACATTTTATTTTGTCACTCCTTTTAAAATCCAGAATTGTAGATGTCTTAAGTGTTTCTGCAGGAGTCTGTAAAATGCATTCGAGGGACTCGACCTTTCCTCTTAAAATGCTAAAGATGTTGGTGTTGATCTTGTGAAAGCACATACTCTCACATAACTGCAGAATGATTTCTGAGAAGCTGGTATCTGGAAGGCATGTTTTAAAAGCTCCAATTTATTTCTATGTTAAAGAGAAGAGGAATTATTAAGAAATTATTGGGAATGTGCTATGACTAGGTTTTTCCCCCCTCATATATACATGCTTTCATGTGAAGCTGCCTTAGGGCAGTGTTGGTCAAAATGTTCATTCCATGGCATCTTGTGCTAATTTTCCTGAAAAGCAGCACTCCTTTTTTTTTTTTTTTCAGTTCTGAAGTTTGTCACATGCTGGTTAACAAGCAGATGATCAGCAAACACTGAAGAGGAAAAATGTGGCAAGAAATAGTCTGAGAAATAAAATTATTATTCCCCAAACCAATTATATTCAATACGTATTTAACTTAAAACGCATTTCAGTGTATACAAAGAACTGGTGTTGAGAACTTACTATTCGATATAAAATCAAGAAAGTTGAATCTTAGATGCTGTGATAAAGAATTCCAGTTCTCTCTTTCTCCTCTTCGGTGCCGTGGTCACCCTCAAGATCTTGATTCCAAGCACTGGTTATGGGAGCAACAAGAAAATAAAGCACCTGTTGCCCAGTGGCTTCTAGAAGTTCCTGGCCCACAACATCAAGGGGCTGGAACTACTGCTGATGTGCAACAAATCTCTCCGTGCTGAGATTAATCTCAATACTTCCTCCAGGAACTGCAGGGCCATCGTGGAAAGAGCAACCCCGCTGGCCATCAGAGTCACCAATCCTAATGCCAGGCTGTGTAGCAAAGAAAATGAATAAACAGCTCGTATTTACTTTGTTAGAATAAAACCATAAAACTGCTATCTGTCATTTTCCTCCCTTAAAAAAATAATTCCAAGTATAATTTTAAAGAGCACAGGGAGCTTTTGAAATTGTTTAAATCCAGGAATGACACAATCAGAGCTATGCTTTAGGAATACCAGTCTGGTATATGTGCAGGATAAATAGCAGTGGGGGAGAATAGGTGGAGGGAGACCAGTCATCGCACTCCAGGTCATGAGCTCTGGTGCTGTTCTACTACTTACCAAGCATGTGACCTCAAATGCCACCTAACAGTTGCACCCCAGTCTCTTTATCTTTAAAACAAGGTGAGGTTGAGCTATAGAATTCTTAAGGTCCTTTGTAGAACCTAAAAACAAAAATAAAACCCTTTAATTCTCTGGGGTTCTATGAAGCAAAATTATAGCAATGTAAGAGTCTGGGCCATTGAAAGAGCGAAAAACAATTTGGTGAGTGCTGGTCAAGGATATGCCTCCTTTGTTTCCTTCAACCATCTCCCATGCAGAAATCCCACCTGCATAATAGTTGGAGGAGGGCTGGAGTGTCTGCTTCAATCCCTCCAGTGATAGGAAACACTTTTCTGAGCGATACCACTTTATCCATTGCTGGGCAGCTCTAATTGTGTTTTCATTTCTTTTATGTTGAGGTAAAATTTGCTCATTATTTGTTGCATGCCTTCTGGCTATGACACTTCAAGATAAATATTTCAGCCTGCTAATAAGAGCTGGTTAGTGTTTGTTGGGTATTTCCTATGTGCAGGCACAGTTCTATAATTGCTTTACAAATTTTAACTCTTTAATCTGCAGAACAGGAATATAGCAAAGGTACTGTTACAAACTGTTTGACAGATGAAGAAACTGAGGCACAGAGAGTTGGCAGCCTGCTCAGGATTGCACAGTGAATGAGTACGGCAGAGCCAGGATTGGGACCTAAACAATCTGGCTGCAAAGCCCAGCTTAACGCTGCACGTGCTGTCTTTCCAGACATTGCCTCCCCTTCAGGACAGCTCCAATTTACCTGTCCAAGTCCCTCTCTTTTATCCTCTGTAGTAAAACTGGAGTATTTACTCTTTTCTGGACAAAATCATTTTCCCCACCTCCGTGTCCTCTCATAATCTTCACTGTCTAAAATGCCAACCTCTGCCTGTAAATCTCCCACCTCTTTTGGGGAGAATCCTCCTCAAGGATAGAATGAAAACAAAAGAAACTACCATTTCTAAGTTCCTACTACCTTTTGGGTACTGTGCCAAGGAATGTCACACAAAATATTTTATTTATTCCTCTATCTAACTCTTTGACAGAGTGTAGTAGATAGATTTCCCCATTTTCCAGAGAAGGAAAGCTCTGAGATGAGGTCCCTGCTCAGCAGTGAAGGGCGGAGCTGTGCTGGCTGCAGCACTTGTGTGCAGTGGCACCTTGGGCACTGGGCGGTCCTCTCTTTTTCTCCCCCCCGCCACACAGCACTTTGCACGTCTCTCATAGTACTTTGCCATACCTTATATTATAGGTGTTTGTGTAGTACTCCTACAATAAACCTTCTGATAGCAGGAATTATGTCATGCTCCTTTCCTCCCTGGGTGCTCAGCCTAATCCTTTGTACCTAAGTCGATTAATAAATATTTGTGTAAGTGAACCAAACTGAATTGGGGATCAGGGAGGCAACCTTCGGGGAGGACACAGGATCATTTTTGCCAATGCCAACACTTCTCCAAAGTTCTGAAATAATGAGCTGTCAGTTTCTTTACAGTGCTAAGCCTTTGGGGAAGGAAGAAGAGAACTGAAACAAGCGGTTACATGTCTCTAGCCACCCAAAGAGGAAGCTCCTGCTTTCAGACATGACAAGTCCTCAAAATATGTGGTGTTAACTCCAGTAGCGTGCATCTAGCACCACAT
>NW_007726315.1:375649-377152 GCF_000696425.1 Galeopterus variegatus | reverse complement strand
ACCAACACATACAGAGTAAGCTTCATAAAGGAGCTATTCTGTAAGGCACGATGCCTACTGGATCTAACATACTCTGATTACCAAAGCCTTGACTGAGATAGTCAGGTAGTATCTACTCAGGCCAGATACTGACCCATGCTATTTGTATTTTAAACGAATCACTGTGCAGAAGAATAAATTTAGAGTAATTGTGTGAACAAAGGAAGTTCTGACTTAAGGCAATGTTAGTTGGGATATAACTCGGGATTTTATAAAGTCAACAGGAAGTTTCATTGCTTTCTCTTGTTTCTCTGTGTTAATGTATGACTGAATCCTCAAAAGGAAAAATGAAGATGCAGCATCTTTAAGAGGCAGTATGACTTGCCAGATAAAGAGCACAGGCTCTGGTAAATCTACTCCCTAGCTTCAAATCCCAACTCTACCATGTAACAGTTGTGTGAAATCGGACAAGTTACCTAACCTGGTTGTGCCTCATCATAAAATGGAAAGAATAATTTTCCTCAGTTATGCAGTTGTTGTAAGAATTAAATAGGTTAANAGGATGGTGGAGGCTTACAGTGTAACTAAATACAGAGAAGATGCTGACCAAAGTAACAAAGAGTGAAGGGCAGAACTGAGAACTTGGCAGAGCCCAGAGAACACAGATTGGAGAGTACTATGATTTCTCTAAGGGTTCAACTGACCAGCTGTTGGAGGAGAGAGAGCAGAGTGTGGCACCAACACATACAGAGTAAGCTTCATAAAGGAGCTATTCTGTAAGGCACGATGCCTACTGGNATCATATGCCATGTTTTTACTTAAATGTGTTAATTAGCCTGTGTGTGCTATGTGCCGGTGTATAAGTAATTAAAGTGTCCAAGATGCCATGTCTGTTCCTCCATTGCTGGATCCTGAGTTCCAGAAAATGAACAAGGCAGAACAAAACAAAACCCTTTCCTCTTCGATTCCTACTGCCTTTTCCTCTCATTCTGAAGCAGAAAGCTGAGAGCTATAAAGATAATCCAGCCATCCAGGGGCTGCAAAAAAAGTTTTAAGATACCAGCCCTCTTTATCTTGCCCTGATTTTGAACAGCTGAAAAACAGGAATGGCTCTAAACTACATAAGCCCTGATGATACAATCACCAGTAAGATGCTGGAGGAAGATAGAGAAGCTGAGCTTGCATCTTATCCTGTACATAAGGATGGATACAGGGCAGTCAAGGCAGCATGACATGGTAGAAGTTGGGTGAGAATCAATCAGAAAGGGTGTGTGTGCTGTGCTAAATTTGGAGGGGAAAAACTGGGTACAGGGAAACCAAGAGAAAAGCTATTGTAATAGTTTTCTGAAAGATAATAAGTCACCCTAGGTCAGTGTTAGAAGGAACGGTAAAGTAATAACGAATCTGAGAAGTATTTGTATCCATCAAGTATCCTTATCAAGGATAGTGTTGTTGGCCCCAGAAATCTAGAATGCAGGAGCCGCAGGAGGTGTTGCAACTGAAGGTGGCTTGCTCCAGTTTTTT
>NW_007726315.1:374209-375225 GCF_000696425.1 Galeopterus variegatus | reverse complement strand
ATAAAATGGAAAGAATAATTTTCCTCAGTTATGCAGTTGTTGTAAGAATTAAATAGGTTAATGTATGTAAAGGGCTTGGAAAAAGTGCCTGATATATATTAAGATCTCAATAAATATTGGAATTTTTATATATTCAACCCAAATATTATCCTAACCTCAAAGAGTCATTTTGTTCTCGATATTAAAATTAAGATGGCTTAAAATCCTACCTGCAATGCCTTCCCCAAGATTTGTGTACAAGATTCCTTTAGATTGCAGCAGTTCTTACTCAAATTTTTTTGCTTACCAAACTCTTCCCCTCATTTCTCACTTCTCATGTCTGTTCTCCTTTTCTACCTTGTATTGGTCCAAATGTGGAGCACAGTCTCCTCCCCCAGATTTCCACAAAGTATCTCATCACAAGGCAGTTACAAGAATTTTACCCAAAGCTTAGAGGCTGATAGAGTGGAGCTTATTCCACAGCACGGCGACTTCACATGGCATATCAGACACCGATGCTTTCGAGAGTCCATTGGACATTCCCATGGTCAGAAACGTGTACCTGGCTACTTCCTTGCCTCACCTGGCCAAGCTGCTGAGCCTCTTCCTCTGTCTTGCAGCCTCAACTTCTTTATCTCTCTTCCTTTTCAGTCTCATGTCTTCTTTCAGGGCTGCTGGAGGAACTCCTTTTTTTTTTTCTTTTTCTTTACAGCAGTTTACTTTCTCTTTGTTTTACTTCTCCACCTTCCGGAACCATGGCCTATCAAGGTGCTTTGTCAAATAAAAAATGGTACTTTCAATGGAAAATGCTGTTGACTTTTAAAATAAGTTTTTCCTCATTAAATGTACTTATGTTACAATTAATAAATGCAGCAGGGCACTGTTCCAATATAAATGTCTAGTTTCTCTGTATACCAATGGTTCACAAACTCAAGTAATAAAAAATCTCTTTTGATTGAATTTGCCAGTATTTTGTTTAGGATTTTTGCATCTTTGTTCACCAGAGAGATTGGTTTGCGATTTTCTTTCATTGTAAC
>NW_007726315.1:368622-374028 GCF_000696425.1 Galeopterus variegatus | reverse complement strand
GTTGACTTTTAAAATAAGTTTTTCCTCATTAAATGTACTTATGTTACAATTAATAAATGCAGCAGGGCACTGTTCCAATATAAATGTCTAGTTTCTCTGTATACCAATGGTTCACAAACTCAAGTAATAAAAAATCTCTTTTGATTGAATTTGCCAGTATTTTGTTTAGGATTTTTGCATCTTTGTTCACCAGAGAGATTGGTTTGCGATTTTCTTTCATTGTAACATTCTTGGTAGTTTGGGGGTGAAGGTTATACAAGCCTCAGAAAATGAACTGGGGATGCTTATTATTCTTTTTCTCTTTTCTGGAACAGCTTGTGTGAAGTGTTATTTCTTCTTTCATGTTCA
Source organism: Galeopterus variegatus (assembly GCF_000696425.1). Lineage (NCBI taxonomy): Eukaryota > Metazoa > Chordata > Mammalia > Dermoptera > Cynocephalidae > Galeopterus > Galeopterus variegatus. The sequence continues at coordinate 373,680 of NW_007726315.1, read as the reverse complement.
CAGGTGAGAACACTGGGCCTGAACTGTGTGTGTGTGTATAAGGTGGGCTTATTGATGAGAACTCAAATTGATTTTATATTAATGTTTCTCATATATATTTAAAAAAAGAAAAACTAGTTATAAACTCCATATGGCCCATAGTTTCTATACAAATGTAAGAAAAAAATCAATTTACATGCTAAAGATAAAGAAAGCTGTAAAAACCAGTAACATTCAAAATTAACAATATAATTTTGATGTAATGAATAGTTGGTTTTCCCTGGCTAAGTTGCCATTTGTAATGTGAATGTGGTGTTGTTTGGGCCTTCCGTTGTTGCCACACCTAAGCTCTCTCGTGCCAAGGGATGACTCAAGTTTCCCATCCCTTTTCTGTATTCAAATATGAGACAATTTTTCACAAGGTACACAGTGACATCATTTGGCCTTTATTTGGAAGAAACGCCTGAGTTATGTTTTAAATGCTCAGCTGCTCTTTTTACATTAGCCTGTAATCATTAGAATGCTCTATTATATTACTTGGTGACAGGAAGTTATTTTATGTTGTCAAATCAATATCATTTATTAACTAATATAAGAAATTAAAATTGCATGGATTAAAACTGCATGGGAAAATCTCTTAATTGAGAACTATCCTTTAGAAGAGAAGGTGCATATTCATAACTGGTAAAAATAATTCAACTTGAGTGTTACTGAGAACGAGGGACCATTGTTCCTGTTTTGATATAAAGACATCTAGGGTCTGGCTGTTGACTTCACATCAGACATGCTTCTGATGCATTAAACTTAAACATGGTCACTTAAAGTGACTCCTAAGGGCTATCATAAGCACAAATGCAGAAGCAGGAACTAAACTTGCAATGAGAGTATTTGAGAATAAGTGATTGTGTAGATGATTACAGATACTCATATGTTTATCTTATTTTTAAAGGTTATCATCAAAAAATATACATACACTTACAGAATTTCTTTCTTTTTTTATTTTAAGAGTTACAGAATTTCTGTCGAGAACGTATGGGCCATTGAAAATGCATTTAAAGACCCCCGTGAATCTAAGAACCCTAGCTGAGAAACACTATTCCCTGCTAAGGAATCAATTTTTTAAAAACCCTTATACTGTCTATTCACTTAACCTCCCATTCTGTTGTCTTTTTCTGTGCACGCCTTGCTACTCTTGTTCCAAAGCCAATGTCAAATTTTAACAGGGCCCTTACTATATTAGGAGAAAGATTTTGGGCTTTGCATCTGCACACGCAAAATTTACTCTAAGTACTGAGTCCTTTACTGTCCTGTAACAAGCTCTGTAGGAGGGCGGTTGCCTATTATGGAAGAATAATATTAATCCATATGGATTTTGTTGCTTATGTTATTTGTTTACTCTGTGTTCTTCCCCTCTTTGGGCTAGACAAGAGGCTTTTATTTCCTAGGAGAAAATCAGCACAGCAGAACTAGAGGATAAATGAATTAGCTCCTTGGTTTTTAAGTGTAAAAAAGCCTATTCTATTAAAACTCCTGAGCCAGTTCTCGAGCTCCTCTGCTCCCTGCAAGGGAGGGGTCTTGGATATAGTTAGGGGAAGATATAGAGTAGAAGCCAAGAGCAAGGTGAGGGTAAGAATATCTGAACAGGGGTGCCGTGCCCTGCTTCCCTGCCTCCTCATTAGCTTCAACTTGGGGGGCAGGTGGATAAAGGAACAATTCTCTTCCAAAATGTGAGAAGAGGTGACAGGTTCTCTGTTTCCTCTCTAGAACCCTGGGAAGTCCTAGAGCAATAGAATGAGAGACAACGGCTGCATGGGAAGCAGGACTGGAGGGGTTGAGGCAGCCCAGCAGGTTTCCCATAACCCCATTTAACAATAGAAAGGAGGTGGAAGGAGAGTAGAATTTTTTCCATAGCCCCAAGAAAGGTGCAAAACCTAGCTAAGAGCTCACTGGCAGACCTGAGACTGTTACATCAGTTGTGAGGGATGACATCAAAGACGGGACATAGTCTAAAACCCACTGAGAATGTGACCTCTTAAAAGATGCCAGCATGGAGGGTGAGGCCAATAACCAGGTGAAACAGCGGCTTGGCAGTGAATGCCAGTGTGGACAGATGGCTCAGGATTAGAGGCCTTCACCTATGCCAGGATGCTATGTAAGCCCCAATATAGATGTCACCTCAGGAAGAAGGAGGGGCAGGGGATAGTACTCAATGCCTAAAACTGTGGGGACTACATTTATCTGGAATTGATTAATCTTCTTCATTGATCAGTCATTTGATGCAGGTTGTTTCCAGGAAGAGGGCATGACCTTGGGGGGAGATGGCTCTCTTCAGCTGAGTTCGATTTCTGGAAAAGACTGACATCTGAGAGCTGTCAGCCTCAACATTCCCAGCAGCTGGAAAAATAGCTTCTCAGTCCTTACTTATCAGTAAGAATTTTCAGACAGAGAAGATATTTGCAAAACATATATTTGATGGAGGACTCACTTAGAATATATAAAGAGCTCCTACAAAACGATAAGATAAAGGCAGATAATTTTAAAAACGGACAAAGACTTCAACAGGTACTTCACAAAAGGGAATATGCAAATGGTCAATAAACATAAAAAAGAAAGTTCAAGTTCATTAGTCATCAAGGAAATGCAAATTAAATCCACAATGACCAATACTCACCCACCAGAGAGAAGGACTAAAGACGAAGAAGGAGAGAGGAAGAGGAGGAGAAGGAAACGGAGCAGGGGGAGAAGGAAAGGCAAATGTGATTGACGATGTCCTCAGCAACCGGAACTCTATTGGTCTTGCAGATGGGCACATGAGTGGAACTACTGCCCTGGCAAACAGCTTGGCAGCATCTCTTTAAACTGCATATACGTGGACCATATGATCCAGTCCTTTCATTCACAGGAATATGCCCAACAGAAAAGTACATTCATGTTCATCAAAAGACTTGTACAAGAACACACTCATTTATAGCACTATTCATAAAAGCCAAAAAGTCAAAACATAGCAAATGTCCATCAACAGAAGAGTGGATAAAAATTTGTAGTACATTTATATAGTGAAGAAACATAAACAATGAGAATAAGCAAACCGCAACCACACACGCAGCCATGGATGAATCTTGCAGACATAATATTGAGCATAGGAATCCAGACACAAACTAATGCATGAATAGAATTCAAGAACAGACAAAACTAATCCATAATGACAAAAGCCAGGACAGTTGGTTACCCTGAGGGGGATGAATAGGAATGAGAGGGGGAATCTGGGGTCCTGGGAGAGTTCTGATTTTTTACCTGGTTGCTGGTTTCACTTTATGAATATTCAATCAACTGTACACTTATTATTTGTGCTCTTTTCCATATTTATGCTATTTGTAAGTAAAATTTGAAATTAAGTAAACGTTCCATTGTAAAAATATGTAAGGATTATTCATTTTTCTAGACATTCACAAACCAGTTTCTTAGCATTTTCTGTCGTTAATAGGTTTGGCTATCTTTTGAAGAATTTATCTTTTTAAATATGGTCTTTTACAAAAAATTTTAATGCCTACAATTTTCTTCAGATTTGCATACTATAGATAAGGCATGTGAACTTGATACTTTTAAATGATCTTGTTCTGTAGATGTTGTCTACTTGAGAATATCTCTCTCTATAGGTATTAAGGTACCTGGTAAGCTCAGGGCAGATGCTGCTAAATAGAGAATATTCTTAATGCAATAGTTTTATAGTGAAATGTGTGAATATTTGTGAGGAAAATGAAGTAGTTTGGTCAGGCCCCCTCACCTCAGGTCCAGTTGGGGGTGGTGCAGCACATTCTTTGTAAATGAGTTGTGAGGGGGTGGAGTTAGTGCACATGGGCGCCAGGGCACTTTAGCTTATTGCTATTCTTGTGTGTTCTTCAGTGTGTGAAGCAGCAGCTGGGCAGAGCTCACATTTAAAAATAGAGCATGTTTACTTTGCTGGCAGTTGCTCAGTTTCTCTTTGGACTGCTTAGCTCTTAAACTTGTGTGTGCTGAATAAAGACTATTCTTTCTTCAACCAAGGCTCCAAGGACCTTTTTCCTGTTACCTAGCTCATAGACCTGAATGTGAAAAGTTTGTGACCCAGTCTGGACAATGGGCTTGAGGGGTCTGTGAGCTCCAGACCCAGCCCTAGCTCTACAATATTGATGACCAGATATTTTCTCTACTATCTTTTTGCCTATATCCAGGATATATTTCTTTAATAAATATTTTTCCAGAACTGAATTTATCAGTTAAGTTTATGATTCTTTGAAATATTTTGCCAGGAAATATGGTTCAATTTTGTGGTGAAATTCTTCACCTTGCTAAAGTTCAATCTGATAATCCTAATATCTGGATCACCTATTTGTCTGTTTCTATTGTTTTTGTTGTTGTTGTTTTCTGCTAACATGTTTAATAATTTTTAAATTGAATGTTGAACAATGTATGTGAAAAATCATAGAGATTTGGGATGATGTCATCTTGCTCTGGAGATCATTTTTTTTTTCTAGCAGACGAGGGCTGCTTATCTCAATGCAATTGAGTGTAGATTTGATTTGAAGGTAGGTTTCAGCATTTGTAGAAACTTGTTTATGTCTCATTAACTCTTACTACTGGGTTTAGCCTAACTTCAGGGGTTCTACCTAAAAATATGAGGGTGGTAACAGATTCCTCCTACTTTGTGTTTTCTTAACCGTGCTTTTTGTCTCTCCAGCAGGTGTCTTAAAACAGCTCTGTTTATCTTCTCAGATTATTAGCCACTTTCAGCTCAGCTCGTGCTTCTCATGCAAAATAAATGCCTCAAAGGAAAAAGTGGGAAAAAAAAAAAAAAAAAAGGAAAGACTATTGAGCTCACCTCAATGATGTTTTCTCTTTAGGATCTTGATCCTAGAATCTCAGCCTCCTAGACAGTTCTGCAATGTTTAAAAAGAGATTTTTTTAAAATTTAATCCTGCTGTGCTTGTTTTTCTTTGTGAGATGGTTGGTCTCTAACAACCTACTTACATTATTTTTTAATGTTTGGATAGTCAATATAAATAAATACCTTTTAAATGTTATTTTATGTACAAAATAAGT
>NW_007726315.1:367039-367914 GCF_000696425.1 Galeopterus variegatus | reverse complement strand
ATGTTTGGATAGTCAATATAAATAAATACCTTTTAAATGTTATTTTATGTACAAAATAAGTTAGTTTATTTTTTTAGAGAAAATTTCCATAAAAATTTTTTTCAAGTAGAACTCTTGCTGTTTTTGAATAAAACTGTTTATATGTATACCAATGTAATAAGCCAACTTACCAGAAAAAAATGTATAGATTTTATTATTTTCAGTGCTCCTTTCCCCTTTTAAAACTGTCTTCAGTTGAGAACACAGTACTGTATAACAAAAATAATTTTAAATCTTGAAAGCAGAGGCCTGATATGAATCACTTCAATAAAGAGTCACAGTCTCTATGTAATTTCCAGCTCTGAGTCAGTTCACTAATCCCCTTGAGGCAGGTCCCTTTAGTAATGTCACAAGTACACACAATAAATATGCTTCTTACCCGTATTGTAGAGATGGCCAAGTGTAATCTCCTGGAGCTCTTCTTCCATAACATATAGTAAACATGAAGCAATATTGCATGCCATTTAACTCACCTGTGTGACTGTAAAGACATAGATCTTGTGATTCTTCCTAGTCCCTGGTATGCGGCTATTGATCTTTTCCCCCATTGGATTATGGATTCCTTCTATGCTATACAAATTAATTTTTGCATCTCAATTAAAGTATAGTCACTAACTCAGATTTTAAGAAAATCAACCAAGCAAAAACCAGAATCACTCCTAGCTGCTCCAGCTAGCATATTAAATCACAAGTCTCTAAGTGTATTCATATCATTAAATTCAGCTGACATAAATTTTATTCCTCTTGCCTCAGTCTACTCTAGTACCATTAATTTATTTCTTCTTGTTTTCACCAGCTTAGTTTTGTTGTTGGTGGTTGTCATTATACATGGTAGG
>NW_007726315.1:365275-366744 GCF_000696425.1 Galeopterus variegatus | reverse complement strand
GGAACCGGTCTGTATGTGGGATCCGAACCCTCGACGGGAGCGCCGCCGCGCTTCCCAAGCCACGCACTAGCGCAGTGCGCCACCGGGCCGGCCCTATACAAATTAATTTTTGCATCTCAATTAAAGTATAGTCACTAACTCAGATTTTAAGAAAATCAACCAAGCAAAAACCAGAATCACTCCTAGCTGCTCCAGCTAGCATATTAAATCACAAATCTCTAAGTGCATTCATATCATTAAATTCAGCTGACATAAATTTTATTCCTCTTGCCTCAGTCTACTCTAGTACCATTAATTCATTTCTTCTTGTTTTCACCAGCTTAGTTTTGTTGTTGGTGGTTGTCATTATACATGGTAGGTTGAAAGATGGCTACAAATTCTGTGCACCATCTTTATCAGGAGGTGGAGTCTATTTCCCCATTTTTTAAAAATGAACAGGCTTCTGACTAGCTTTAATAGATAGGATATGGAGAAAGAGATGTTATGGAAGTTCTAAATCTAGGCTTCAAGGAGCATTACAGCTTCTACTCTCACACTGTGAAGCATTTTACCACCGTGTGCACCATGTGAACAAACCTCTTAGGGAATGAGAGACCATATGAATAGCCCACTGCCAGCCTAGCCATTCCAGCTAAAGCCCCAGAAATGTGAGTGAACCCAGCTATGAATAGCTGATCCTGGCCCAGATCGGAAGGACGACCCAGCTATTCTCAGCCTAAATTGAAAACCACAAACTCATGAGCTAAATACAATTTTCATTGCATTAAGCCACTTAAGTTTGGGGGTTGGGTGTTATACAGCAATAGATAAACTGGCAGAGTTTTGCAATTTTTTTTTTTTTTCTTTTATGGCATGTAAGTATTCTCCTTCTGGGTTTGACTCTGATTGGTCTCCTGGGGCACACTGGGATATTGCTCCAGTTAAAACTCTAAAGGCAATGAAAGGTGGTGTAGGTGGAACAGGAAGAGAATTCCTTCAAGTAAAGAAAGAACAATTTTAGTGATTCTGTAGTTAAAAGGTGACCAGTAGTATTTGGAAAAGTCCAAATCATTTTATTTCCCTCAAATGTCAGCATTCTAATCTCATGTTTCCACTCTTTCTCAGGTCCACGTTTTCACAGAGCATTGTAACAGTGAATTTCCCAACACACAAATGCAGATGAAATTCCACATTTGACTTTCAGCTACATCATTCCTGAGATAAGAGATAGGTTCTTTTAGGATAATCTGAGAAACTTCCTGGTTCTCTGACCATGTCTTGATCCAAAAATTTGTAACACTTAGCCTTCACTTTTTTTCCTTTAATCTTTGAAGCACAATTAGAAGCATCCAACCCTCAGTACTGGTCATGTATTTCTTTTTTTCTTTTTTTTTTTTTTGTCTTTTGTCTTTTTTCCGTGTCCGGCATTGGATCGCAACCCTCAATGTTGCCCCCGTACCGGACCGGGGACCGGCAACGGGATCGCAAGC
>NW_007726315.1:363600-364807 GCF_000696425.1 Galeopterus variegatus | reverse complement strand
CATGTTGTGAATGATAAGTATTCCATTCTTTAGTGATAACTGGATCTTCACTACCTTCCAAACTAACCAGGTCAGATAACCAGTCCCAGTCAATCAAGGTACCCTGGTCAGAGTTCAGTAGAAGGTAACAGAATGCATTCAAGCCAATTTAGGCCGAAAGAGAATTAATTGTAGGGAATCAGGTGCTTATAAAATTTTGAAGGCTGAAGAAACAAGATCTAAGATGAGCTTTAAGGAATGGCTCCCAAAATGGTACTACGGAACTGGCCCACCAAGTGTCTCTGCCACAACCAGAGGCTGGGAAAATAGGAAGCTGCCATCACAACTGCTGGTTCTAGAATCCTCCATCTCCCAACTTCTGCCGTGGTTTGGTTCGGGGAAAGGGATTCCCTGCTCCTTGCCTGTGAACACCCATAAAGATAGGCATGGTCCTAAGTGGCCAGCTTCTCCCATAGCTGACACATAAATACCTCCGAGGTACTACATTCCAGGAGTAATAGCTTTCACCTTACTCGATACCCTCGAACCTCCCACATCTCATGCAATTATGCCTTTTTGGCCCAAGGTATTCAACTAGCTGAATTATATAAGAATCAGGGAAGTGTAATCTTTCACTGTTCATTCTCTATTTCCTGACTACACAAAGTATATCTGTGGCTTAATGGCATGAGCATCATCTGTAAGGAATAGACACAAGCAAGCCTTTCTGCAGAATGTGACACCAGGGTTAAAATGCACATAATATGCTTAGTACAGTGCTAGTAAGATAATAATGCTCAATTCGTGTTAGCTGTCTTTATTGTTGTTCTGCTTAGCATTGCTCATCAGTGGGAAAAAGTAGACTCCAGACTTCGAAAGGCCAGAGTAGAAACATACCTTGCATTTCTTTCTTTTGGGAAAAGAAAACTGGATCTCAGCTAAACAGGTTTAGTGGTAACTAAACCTCATTAATGCTGTAGCTAATATAGTGCAGAGAGAATAAATTGATGCTGAACATTAGGTCTAATTTCATGTGATTAAACCTAAACATTATAAATAAAAACAAACCAGTTGTTTTAGAGATTCCTTTTGCATTTTTTTAACACCTGGTTTCACATTTACCTGTACTTAACAAGATTGGATACTGGTTTTCCAGAAAAACCCAAAAATAATTGAAAGAGAACTACGCACTTATTCATCATATACACATTTATGTCTGGGACAATTT
>NW_007726315.1:359552-361903 GCF_000696425.1 Galeopterus variegatus | reverse complement strand
TCTCCTCCACCCTCAAACCATCATTACAAATCGTTTTAAAATTATATTTTCTATTTTAGGAGTCTTTGCTTGACAATTGGAATACATGTTCCAGCTGCACTGTAAGAAACTATTTGTCTGAATTCTATGCTTTACTGGCTACGCGTTCTCTATTTCTTGTATCTCACGTCCTCCCCTTTCTTGGATTACATTTTTATTTTAGTATTTTCAGAAGGGTATGTGGGTGGCAACATTTCTAAATCACTTGCATGTTGGAAATGATCTTTATTTTGCCTTCATACTTGAATGGTAACTCAGCTGGAAAGAGTTCCCAAATCTTTTTCCCTCAGAATATTTTGGCTGTTTCTCCAGGGTTTTCTAGCTTCTCATCTTGCTGAGCAGTAGTCTGGTGCCAGATTCATTCTGACTCCTTTGTAACTTTCCTGATTCTTCCAGCCCCTCTCTTTTCTCTTTTTGAAGGGTTGTATCATTTTTTTTTTCACTTTGGAATTCATAAAAATTACTAAAACGTGTTGTTGTTAATATTTGTATAAAGCACATGATAAGCCTGTTTGATCCGAACACATGTCTTTCTTTAGCACATGGAAATTTCTTTCATTATTTCTTTGATTTTATTTTTTCCTCCACACACTCTGTTTTCTCATCTTATTAGGTAAATTAATATTACATATTAATAAGTATCTTTGGGTAAAGCTTCATGTTTATTAACTTTTCTCTCATGGTTTTCATTTTTCTTTCTGTTTGAACCATGTTCTTAGAATAGTCCTTAGCCTTAGCTTCCAGGCTGCTGAGGATGCCCTTAGCCTCACCATTCTTGAATTCAGTCCTTTTACTGAGTTTTCATTTTAGCAACCAGATTTTTAACTTCCAAGAGTTAGTGTTCTCAGGATTAAATTTCATGCTATTCCCTTCTCATGTAATTGATATAATTTTCTTGAATNAACCTAAACATTATAAATAAAAACAAACCAGTTGTTTTAGAGATTCCTTTTGCATTTTTTTTAACACCTGGTTTCACATTTACCTGTACTTAACAAGATTGGATACTGGTTTTCCAGAAAAACCCAAAAATAATTGAAAGAGAACTACGCACTTATTCATCATATACACATTTATGTCTGGGACAATTTTAATCATAACCTACATGCATTATTTTGAAGGACCTTGAAAACAGCAGAAGAGTAGAGCATGCTGGCAGAGAATGTGCTGGAATGTGTGACAATGTGCCAGAGCCTGCATCCCACCAGGCCACACATCCTGCGAAGCCCACATACTGGAGTCCCTTGCCTGGAGAGCTGTCATTCAAGAATCACAGGGTGCAGGGGCAGGGATGGGGAGTGGGAAATCCTGAGTCTAACTCACCTGTGCTCCTTACAGCTATTAGCTGCTTTCTTTTCCTGCACTTCAAGCGCAGCTGGGTTTAATAGGGCTGTTTTACGGTGTTTTCATCTGCACGTGCTTCTTTATGTTTCCCTCAGCGTGCAGAGCTCTCAGGCTCTGAGATAGCAAGTTCATCTCTTCAGTCCCTTCAGAGGAGCCTTTTACAACCTCTGCCTCTCAGCTTTGAACATGAGGAAGTGGTCATCTTAAACAAGGGTTGCAATAGCCTTCAAACTTGGCACCTTCTTTGTTAAATTTAACCACCTCAGGAGTAAACAGGATGGCAGAGTGGAAGACCCACATCAGTCACAACGGCCGTTGCAGAGCTTGATTCAATGACCAACAGAGCTGGATGTTTGCACCACGGCTTATGTGGAAGTGCATATATCGTAAAGTATGTTCTTCAGGGAGGTGATGGAAACCTGTGAACGATTTGTGGCCAAGCATAGAGTTCAGCTGTTTCTCAGATGTGACAGGGCCCCATCAGTGTAGTCAGTATGGTCAGTGTGACTGGCAGATGACTGCCTTACAGATACAATGACCATATTCCCCACTTTTCAGGACAGTCCTGGTTTATGCATATTGTCCCTGCATCCATCTAGTTAATAACCTCATTTACTCTCAACCATGTATGGATGTGGATGATAAATTTCACAGCCAGCTTATCTATAAACAAACAGGAGTCAGGAAAAAGTCACACCAGGACATGCAGCATCTGCTTTTACCCATCATAGTTCCTGGAGTTCTGATTCACTGCTGTGATTTCTGCTCATTGAACTGGGAACCTAATTGAGTCCTCAGTGACAATGGCAGGGAAGGCGGTCCCTTCTCCCTGATCTATAGCCTTCCCCTGGCACTGTGCATGACAAGACCCCGGCATCATTTTGCTCCTTTCCACCTCCCCACTCCCTCTCCTCCACCCTCAAACCATCATTACAAATCGTTTTAAAATTATATTTTCTATTTTAGGA
>NW_007726315.1:357708-358413 GCF_000696425.1 Galeopterus variegatus | reverse complement strand
TTGAACCATGTTCTTAGAATAGTCCTTAGCCTTAGCTTCCAGGCTGCTGAGGATGCCCTTAACCTCACCATTCTTGAATTCAGTCCTTTTACTGAGTTTTCATTTTAGCAACCAGATTTTTAACTTCCAAGAGTTAGGGTTCTCAGGATTAAATTTCATGCTATTCCCTTCTCATGTAATTGATATAATTTTCTTGAATTCTCAGAAGTTATTCTTGTGATTAATTTTTTAGGATTCCTTTTGTTTTTTGCATTAACTGTGCTTTCCTTGAGGTTGACTCCTATTTATGCCATTTATTGGCTTTCTTTCTTTTTTTCTCAAATGTTAGGGCCTGGCTCTCTAGTTAGTTGGTGGGCTTGTGTAGTAGATTGAATTATGTCCCCTCAAAACTCATTGAAGCTTGAATTGTGTCCCCCAAATTTTTATTAGAAACTTAGCCCCCATTGTGACTGTTAAGAGGATGGAAAATCCTACTATGGTAATTGAAAGGTGGACCCTTGAAGAGGTGTTTGGATTGTAGGACCGTGCAGTAGTGAATGGATTAAAAATGGTGGCAGGGGCGTGGTTCTGAGGGCTTTAAAAGAAGAGAGTCTTTTTCTCTCTCTCTGCTTCCTTTGCTTCCACCATCTTGCAATGTGAGACACCTGGGTCACTGTTGCCACCATCAGAAGGACTTTGGACTTCCCAGCCTCAGAAACTGTAAGC
>NW_007726315.1:356225-357353 GCF_000696425.1 Galeopterus variegatus | reverse complement strand
ATAAATTTCGTTTTTCTTTATAAATTACCCAGTCTCAGGTATTCTGCTATAGCAACACAAAATGGACTAATACAGCTTCTGAGCTTCCATTGAAGGCCAGAGAAGCTTGTCTTCTGAGTTAGTGATTCCATGTCCACAGTGAAGCCAGAAGTGACCTGGGACATTACCCTACTTCTCTCTCTAGCCCCAGGGCTTATGCGGGGCATTGCTAAAACTAAACTATGTTAAAAGGGAGAACACTCCAATCCCAAAATTAGTGGACAATAATAATAATGATCAAACAAAACTGAATGAAATAGAAACAAACAAAAAAAAATACAAAAGGTTGACAAAACGAAAGGTTAATTTTTTAAAAAAAATAAAAAATTGACAAATCATTAGTTAGACTAAGTAAGAAAATCAGAAATTAAAAAGGAGACATTACAACTGATACCACAAAAATACAAAGAATCATTAGAGACTCTTATGAACAACTACATGCCAACAAATTGGAAAACCTGGAAGAAATGGATAAATTTCTGGACATATACAACCTACCAAGACTAAACCAAAAAGAAAGAGAAAACCTGAACAGACCAATAATGAGTAATGAGATTGAATCAGCAATTTGTAGTCTCCCAACAAAGAAAAGTCCAGAACTAGATGACTTCATTGATGAATTCTAGCAAATTTTAAAAGAAGAATTAATACCAATTTTCTCAAACTATTTCAAAAAATCAAAGGAGAGGGTATTCTCCCAAACTCATTCTGTGAGGCCAGCCTCACCCTGATACCAAAATCAGACAAGGATACATCAAAAGAAGAAAACTATATCCTAATTACCTTGATGAACTTAAATGCCCAAATTCTCAACATCAGCAAAATACTAGCAAACAGAATCTAACAGCACATCAAAAAGATTATGTTGCTTTGCCTCACATGGATTTGTCACCTCTCTTTCCCTTGGGTGATGGAGCCACAAAAAGGATTACTCAAAGCCCATCTCTTCCAAGCAGAAAGAGACAGCAAAGGGGTTAATTTCCCAGAACCCTCAAGAGAGAGGAATTCCTTCCTTTAAAAATTAACCGTGAGTTGGTGTTCTCACCCCACATTTATTCTCCAGACCAGGAAGTTACAGGAAAAGAACAA
>NW_007726315.1:332514-355181 GCF_000696425.1 Galeopterus variegatus | reverse complement strand
AACCTTGCTGTGCCACAACTCTCCATCCACATCAGAGACCCTAGCCTGAGGAAAGTTTCCTATCTTTTGCAAAGTTAACATTTCTATATGTAATTTCAAAAGGTTAGGCTAAACCTGAAACTACAGGGAACTAGGCCCTGTGAAATATATTTTCTTTATGAATGTAAGTATACTCCACAAGATTATACACTATTATCAAGTGGGATATATCCCAGTAATGCGAGGAGGCTTCACCATACACAAATCAATAAATGTGGTACACAACATCAACAAAATGAAAGACAAAAACCATGTGGTCATCTTAATAGATGCAGAAAAAGCATTTGATAAAATTTAACATCACTTCATGGTAAAAACTATCAAAAAATTAGGTAGAGAGGAAAAGTTTCTCAGCACTATAAAGGCCATAGATGACAAACCCACAGCTGTCATCAAACTAAATGGGAAAAAATTGAAAGCTTTACCTCTAAAAACAGGGACAAGATGAGGATACCCACCTTTACCACTCTTATTTAACATAGTACTGGATGTTCTAACCAGAGCAGTGAGGCAAGAGAAAGAAATAAAGGGTTTCCAGATTGGAAAAGAGGAAGTCAATTTGTCCCTGTTTGTAGATGATGTGATTTACGTATAGGAAAACCTAGACTCCACCAGAAAACTCTTAGAACTGATAAATCATTAAATGGATTTATTAAAGTTGCAAGAAACAAAATCAATATACAAAAATCGGTAGTATATCTATACACCAATGACAAACTAGCTGAAAAAGAAATCAGAAAAGCAATCCCATTTACAATCACTACCAAAAATAAAACATCTAGAAATAAATTTAACTAAGTAAAAGATCGCTACAATGAAAAAAATGAAAACTATAAAACATTGATGAAAGAAGTGAAAGAAGACATGCAAAAAAATGAAAAGACATCCCATGTTCACAGATTGGAAGACTTAATATTATCAAAATGACCATACTACCCAAAGTGATCTATAGATTCAATGCAATCCACATCAAAATACCAATGACATTCCTCACAGAAATAGAAAAATCAATCCTAACATTCATATGCAACAACAAAAGACCCTAAATAGCCAAAGCAACCTTGAGCAAAAAGAACAAAGCTGAAAAGAACAAAACTACCTGACTTCAAAATATATCACAAAGCTATAGTAATCCAAACAGCATGGTACTGGCATAAAAACAGACACATGGGGCCGGCCCAGTGGAGCACTGCTACAGTGCGCCGCTTGGGAAGCGCAGTGGCGCTCCCGCCGAGGGTTCGGATCCCCTTGACTTCAAAATATATCACAAAGCTATAGTAATCCAAACAGCATGGTACTGGCATAAAAACAGACACATGGGGCCGGCCCAGTGGCGCACTGCTACAGTGCACCGCTTGGGAAGCGCAGTGGCGCTCCCGCCGAGGGTTCGGATCCCACGTACAGACCGGTTCCCGCTCACTGGCTGAGCGAGGTGTGGGAGCAACACCGAGGGTTGCGATCCCATTGCCGGTCCCGGTCCGGTACAGGCGCGACACTGAGGGTTGCGATCCGTTGCCGGACACGAAAAAAGACAAAAAAAGGAAAAAAAATAAAAAAACAGACACATGCACCAAGGGAACAGAATAGAGAACCCAGAAATAAATACACATATCTATAGACAACTGATTTTTGGCAGAAGCACTAAGAACATACATTGTGGGAAGGACAGCCTCTTCAATAAATGGTGCTGAGAAAACTGGATATCCATATGCAGAAGAATAAAAAAGACCCCTATCTCTCATCATATACCAAAATCAACTCAAAATGGATTAAAGACTTAAATGTAAGATCTGAAACTACAAAACGACTAGGAAAAAAAAATAAGAAAAGCACTTCAAGACATTGGTCTGGGAAAAAATTTTTATGGAGAAGACCTCTAAAAGCCCAGTCAACAAAAGCAAAAATAGACATATGGGATTGCATCAAAGTAAAATCTTTTGCATAGCAAAGGAAACAATTAGAGTGAAGAGACAACCTATGGATTGGGAGAAAACATTTGCAAATGATACATCTGATAATATATCAAGAACTCAAAATATTCAATAGCAAGAAAACAAATAACCTGATTTAAAAATAGACAAAAAAATCTGAGTAGACAATTTTTCAAAAGAAGACATATAAATGGCCAATAGGTATATGAAAAAAAATCACTAATTATTAGGGAAATGCAAATTACAGTCACAAAAAGTACTTCTAACTGCTTGCCTCCAGCTTGACAGATTATGGATAGGAGCAAAGGCTAAAGATAAGCATTCTGGGGTGTGCACAGTACGTCCTAGGCACCATTCTGAGTACTTTACATGCATTCACTCAGTAATCCTCACAAAGCATTGTTACTTGAAATTTATAGATGAGGAAGTTCAGGCACAGATTATTTTGGAAAGCTTTCCAAGTTTACAAAAGCAGTAAGCGGCTGAATCACTATTCAAACCCAGACAGCTTCAGTTTACGGTCCTCATGTCTAACCACTGCACCACACTGCCTGTTCTGTTTCTACTGTCTAATCCACTCATTTTGGCACTTTTCTTATTGGTTATCACCTCTATGTAGATAATGTACATATTCCCTCTATCTGTGTCTCTCCTCACCCACCTCCCAGACTCACACACTTCTCGGCCACATTCTAAATGTCACTCGAGATTCACTTTCCCAGGAAGCCCCCTCTAATTCACGGTGAACCCCACAGCACTTCTATACTTGTGTATACATCATATCCTTGTTGTTGGTAGCCTTTTTCTGTTAAGTACTTATCTGCGTGTGTTTTGTGTTCCTGGAGTGGATGGTAATCTCTTTTTAAAAAGGCTCTGTGTTCTTGCATTTATTTCACAATCCCTTCTCCAGTGTACTTGGGACCATGGTTGACTTTGCCTGCTGAAACATTCAATTACGTGCTTGCCGAGTGATTGGAGTAAACCTTGTGGAATACTAAAAAACCATGGATAGACTTGGAGAAAATATTTGTAATATGTAACAGGCAAACAATTATACTCCAGGATGTATAAAAATATGAATAGGTAAGAAAAATTCTAGTTGGTGGGAAGGTAAAATGGTGCAGCCACCATGGATAACAGTAGGCAAGTTCCTCAAAAAATTAAAAATGGAATTATCCTATGATCCAATAATCCCACTTCTGTGTATATATCCAAAAGTATTGAAAACAAGATCTCAAAGAGATATTTGTATAGCCATTGATAGAGTTTGGATGTGTGGTACCCCAAAACTCATGTGGAAATCTGATCCCCAATGTGGCATTTGGGGGAGCTGTTTGAGTCATGGGGGCGGATCCCTCATGAATGGATTAATGCTGTCCCTGGGGGGTGGGAGTAGTGAGTCCTTGCTTTATGAGCTCCTGCAAGAGCTGGTTGTTTAAAAGACCCTGGCACCTTCCTCTCTCTCTCTTGCTTCCTCTGGCCATGTGATCTGCTTGTCCCATTGGCTGCCATTTTCCACCAGGAGCAGAAGCAGCCTGAGGCCTGTGCCAGAGCGGCTGTCCCAGAATCATGAGCCAAACAAACCTCTGTTCTTTATAAATTATACCCAATCTCAGGTATTCTATTATAGCAACACAAAAATAGACTAATACACCCATGTTCATTGCACCATTATTTACAATAGCCAAGAGGTTGAAGAAACCTAAATGTCCACTGATGTATGAATGGATAAAGAAAATGTGGTATATACATACAAAGGAATATTATTCAGCCTTAAAAAAAGAAGGAAATCCTGCCATGTGCTACAACATGGAGGAACCCTGAGGACAGTATGCTAAGTGAAATAAGCCAGTCACAAAACGACAAATACTGCCTGATTCCACTTACATGAGGTATCTAAAGTACTCAAACTCATAGGAAAAAATCATGTGCTACAACATGGAGGAACCCTGAGGACAGTATGCTAAGTGAAATAAGCCAGTCACAAAACAAATACTGCCTGATTCCACTTACATGAGGTATCTAAAGTACTCAAACTCATAGGAAAAAAAGTAGAATGGCGGTTGCTGGGGACTGGGGGTAAGGGGAAGGGAGAGTTGCTCTTCAATGCATATAGTTTCCATTTTGCAAGATGAAAAAATTCTGAAGATCTGTTATGAAACAACATGCTTACAGTTAACACTACTGCACATTTAAAAATGCTAAGATGGTAAATTTTTATGTTATGTGTTTTTTTTTACCACAACTTAAAAAAATCAGAGCTTTAAGTCTCAGTTTGAGAGAAGCTTTATATGTAAATACTCCGGGAAGAGGGAAACAATTGGCTCACATTCAGCCATAGCTCTAAATGCCTTATTCTAACAAGTTTTCATAGCAGGAAAGATGGCTGAGAGCTTGAAACTGGGGGCTGCTGAGGGGTAGGGTGGGCGCCACATGATGCCAAAAGGTTAGACAAATGCCAAGGCCGATGCAGTAAGGTCAGCTGTTTTCTGTGACAGTGAAGGGCACATTCAAGCATTCACCAATATAAGTGCAATTCATAAATCATGATCCTACAGAATTTTTCAAGGAGTCAAAGAATGTTTGAAAAATGAATTCCTAGGGGAATCCTGCATATAGTTCATGAAAGTATGAGCTTCTTTTGAAGGTTTATGTTGTATATATGAATGTGTGAAAAGCTAAAAGTAGGTAAGGTAGGTATTCATCATGATGAAATTAGTAACAAGAAATTATTTCAAACTGCTTTTTTAAAAAGAATACTTCTAGTCACCTAAGTTGCTAAAAGCTAAATTAAAAAACCCTCCACACTGCAGGATGACTCCTTCTACTGCTGTTCTAAGTTTATGCTTTCAATTTCATGACAGTAACACCATACTCAGCATTAAGGAGACATTATAAAATATCAAAATTCCCAATGAACTAAGTAAGTATGAAAACTAGGAAATACTAACATTATATTTTAATGGAAGAACATGAAAAAAATGGAATACCCAAATCAAATTTCTTAAACTGATCATTTTATTTGGGCAGGAAAATTTTCCTTAAAAATAGTTAATATTTTGGGCCGGCCCCGTGGTGCACTCAGGAGAGTGCGGTGCTGGGAGCGCAGCGATGCTCCTGCCACGGGTTCGTATATACGGATGGCCGGTGCGCTCACTGGCTGAGCGCGGTGCAGGTGACACCAAGCCAAGGGTTGTGATCGCCATGGGTTCGTATATACGGATGGCCGGTGCGCTCACTGGCTGAGCACGGTGCAGGTGACACCAAGCCAAGGGTTGTGATCCCCTTACCGGTCACAAAAAAAAGGACAAATAAAAGTTAATATTTTTAAACACCTCAGCACAAACTATCCAGAAAGCAAAAATATTTTATTTCAGAAGGGTCTTGCTTAAGTGGTTTTCTGTCCTCCTGTCTTCATATTATTATGAATATTTGCTTTATTTATTTGCTTTATTGATAAATATATCCTCAGTTACTCCCCTGTAACTAAACTTCTGTTTATACTGGGATATCTGAGATTAGAAGACTTTGTTCAGGCCATTTAAAATTCACATTAGTACAGTGTCTATAATAAACTGATAAACAACCAACTTTCCAATGATAAAATAGTGCTTGTAAATATATTGCTAAGCATGTAATCAGGTTTATGCAAATTAAAATGATGAGATACTGTATTTACCCATCATAAAGGCAAATATTAAATAATGACAATATTGAGGAGTTACCAAATTGTGGGAAAATAAGTACTCTCATATACTGCTGGTAAAAAAATAAACTGATGCAGTTATTTTGGAGAATAATTTGGCAATTTCTATTAAATGAAAGATGTATGTGCTGTATGACCTAGCTAGAGAAACACTTGCACGTTATTTGCAAAGATGTGAATTTTGATCTCCATAATTCACTGCAGCATTTTTGTAATAACTAAAAACTTATGAACAATGAGTGACCCTTAGTTGAGGAATAGTTAAACGAAATGTGATTATATTTAAACAATGGAATTACAGTAGTTAAAGCAATAAACTAAACCTGTATGAATCAACCAAAAGAGATCTTAGAAAATTATTATTGAGTAACAAAAAGTTCTAGAATAAATACAGTGTATAAATTTATGTTTAAAAGTGACACAGGGCCGACCCCATGGCTCGCTCTGGAGAGTGTGGCGCTGGGAGTGCAGCAGCGCTCCCACCACAGGTTCGGATCCTATATAGGGATGGCCGGTGCGCTCACTGGCTGAGCGGGGTGCGGACGACACCAAGCCAAGGGTTGCGATCCCCTTACCAGTCAAAAAAAAAGAAAAAAGGAAACAAAACAAAACAAAAAAAAATAAATGACACAAAACACTTGTATGTTTGTATCTATGATATGAAAATATAGAAAAAGGTCTGGAAGGATGCACAGCAAGCTCTTAGTAGTACTTTTCCCAGAGGGTGTGAAAGGGAAGCTTCTAGGCCTCTGCAATGCCAAGAACTGGCATAGGATCATTTTGAATACATTCTATGGGTCAAAGCAAGTCTCGAGGTCAGCCCAGCTTCAAAGGGACTCACCTGTTGATGAGAGAAGTGGCATGCTCACGGGCAGAGGCAGTGGTGGGATTGATGGCCACTGTCTTTGGAGAACGTCTACCTTGTTTCCTTCCCCTGTTTTAGGCAGCTGGTATTTTCCAGCTCTTGGCTTCTTTGCTTTCTCATATATCTCCCATCAAAGATTGCTTTAAAAAAGATTTTGTAGGAATCTTTCACTTTAATTCGTGAATTTAAAGCGAGATGTGCCACTCCTAATGGGACATTTACATTTTGTATGTCTCTGATTGTGGAAAGAAATGACTTCTCTCTTCTTAAGGCATGTTCCCACCAGTAAGCAGGGGAAGGGCTTCTCAGAGTCTTGCTTTTCAGACTTACCTCATGGTTCTGTAAGTGCTTCACTTCCTCCACCTTCTTAAAAGCTGGCTGAAGATAAAGGGTGATTAATGTCACTCTGGAGGGACTGAGCTCTCTATTCACTGATGCTGCCCCAGAGCATGACTCTGAGCTTCAGATGAGGTGTTCGTTGTTGCCTGGAACAGAGGTGACCACATTTCCATGGCTTTCTGGGCCCCAATCAAGAGATTGGCCACATCAGATACCAAATAGGAGGAGAAGAACATCAAGAAATTATCTAGTCATCCATCCAAAAATGTTTGTTATGGCCAATGTAGCTGGGTGCTATGTGACATGCTGGTTATACTAGCAGTGAACAAGGCAGAGCTTATGTTTTGGTGGGGAATATAGGTAAGGGAACAAGTGTAATATGTGTGAAATATAAATAAAGGGAAATTACAAGGTGCTGTAGGAAGACCATGAGGAATCTAATAGGTGGTGTTCTGGTAAGTGCTTAACAACTGTCTCTACCAAAAAAAAAAAAATTAGCCCCAGATTTGTAGTGTTCACCATCTTCCATGGTGTCAAGACACNTGAGCTCTCTATTCACTGATGCTGCCCCAGAGCATGACTCTGAGCTTCAGATGAGGTGTTCATTGTTGCCTGGAACAGAGGTGACCACATTTCCATGGCTTTCTGGGCCCCAATCAAGAGATTGGCCACATCAGATACCAAATAGGAGGAGAGGAACATCAAGAAATTATCTAGTCATCCATCCAAAAATGTTTGTTATGGCCAATGTAGCTGGGTGGTATGTGACATGCTGGTTATACTAGCAGTGAACAAGGCAGAGCTTATGTTTTGGTGGGGAATATAGGTAAGGGAACAAGTGTAATATGTGTTAAATATAAATAAAGGGAAATTACAAGGTGCTGTGGGAAGACCATGAGGAATCTAATAGGTGGTGTTCTGGTAAGTGCTTAACAACTGTCTCTACCAAAAAAAAAAAAAAAAAAAAAATTAGCCCCAGATTTGTAGTGTTCACCATCTTCCATGGTGTCAAGACACTTACCGATTTCAAGCAACAACATATCATCACTGAATGGAGTTACAAAAAGACATGTAGTTCTTGAAAACTAGTGCAAGCCAACTGCAGTGCTGCACTAGGTCTAAACCAGTTGGGGTAGGAGGATGGGAAAGTGAGGAAGGCTTTCTGGAGGGAGAGCCATCTAAGGTAAGAACTGAAGGATGAGGAAAAATGAGCCAGATAAAGAGGGTCACAGAGAAATGCTCCATGTAGAGGGGACAGACATGTCAAGGCCTGGGAAAAATGATTACATTGTATAATGTTGAATGTACTAATTTTCCTGATTTGGGCATCACATATTGCACACAGGTATTGATATTCAATGTTGTACCCCACAGATATTCACAATCAATTATGTTTTAGAAAAAGGCCTGATTGGTGAGAGAAGGCATGGCACGTTCAGAGGATTACAAATCAATGTGGGCAAAGGGCATAGTGCTGAGTGGTAATTATGTGTTGGTTGGTGGGGAAGGGGCATGTGTACATGTGCTGTGTATAGTATGGTGTGTATATATGCATGAAATGGTGTGTGTTTGTGGGGTATGTGTGTCCGTATACACACGTATGTGTGTATATGCATAGGTGTGTGCAGTGCAGTTAGGGGGTGGCATGAGGGCTGCCATAACAGAGTACCATAGACTGGGTGGCTTAAAGAACAGACATTTATTTCTCACAGTTCTGGAGGCTGGGAAGTCCAAGATCAAGGTGACAGCAGATTCCATGTCTGGTGAGGGACTCTTCCTGGAGTGCAGATAGCTGCCTTCTCACTGTGTCTTCACATGGTGGAGAGAGAGCTCTGATTTCCTCTTCTCATAAGGACATTAATCTCATTATGACCTCCTCTAAACCTAGTTACCTCCCAAAGCCAAAGGCCTCACTTCTAAATCCCATCACACTGAGGATTAGGAGTTCAACATATAAACTGACGGGGTGGGTGAGGGGGACACTAATACTCAGTCATAGCAATGTGTGTGTGTTATTACTAAGAAAAATGTGGGGCTGAGATGTGAACAGTTGTATAAACAGGCCATGTCCTGACCCTCTACCTTAATCCAAGAATCTGCCCGAAGTGTGGGGTAATCTGTCTTTCATGGAGATTTTCAGAATATCACAGGAACTCAACTATTTCCTAACTTCCACATGGTAAATTTTCCTTTAGCTGAAGGCTCCCCTGTGGACTCAGAGGGACTTGCACATCAAGATGAAGAATTCTATCATTTTAGCAGCAGCTATATCCTTCCATCAACCCATCGGCTTCTGGCCAGTATTTGTACCTTTAGGAAAAGAATTAGTGCAAAATGGCAAGTACTTTTTGGCCTTCCTTACATTGCTGAGTTAGCATAGGCTGAAAGAAATGCTGATTATCCATCTGGGAACGGGTTTGGGCTGCAGACCAAGTTTAGACAATCTCTTACTCACCAAGTAAAATCACTTGGTGGTTTTCCAAAATTTTAAGTTAAAACGCTGGCAGTAATAGAAGAAACATGCCCATCACTTTATGAAAACAGTCAAGTTTTCCTTTGAGATGACAATACCAGGAACCTAACCATAGAATAATCAGTCTCAAGTAGCTTATTCCCAAACGACCCTGATAAAATGTCTCATGATTCTGTGCCAGGGATCCTGAGTCACACTGAACAGGGAGGAATTGAGTTTCCATCTTTCTCTCTGCACCTCAGGGCTGGTGGAGAAATTCCAGCTTAGTGACACTTACACTTTATGTCAAACTAAAAGTAAAAGGAGGTGGCTAGGAGCCTTATTACTAGAGCTGCACACTGTCTAAGCCAGACTTGGGAATTACAGAGACCAGGAAGGCCCATTGCAGGGGGCTGAAACTCATTTTCTACTGAAACTCATTTTTCTACTTCTTCATTCCAAGGGCTTCAATTTCCCTTTGGTAAAATGTATATAATACTTGTATATTCTTCCTATGAGTCTACTAAGCTAATTAATTAGATCAAAATCAGACTGCTTTGGAAAAAATTCAGATTGCAGTGAGTTCATGTTTTATTTGATCACCCTCTGTAACCCTTCTCTGGTCTGGCCTGGCCCCTTTCCACACACACACACACACACACACCCCCTGGAATTAGAGGGGCACACAGTGATGGTAACCATACCATCCTGTACTATCATGCACAGAAACTCTGGAAAAAATGGAGCCCATATCATTTAACCATAAGATATTAATAAGGTTTTTTAAAGTTAAAATTTTACAATATTTTTTATTTTAAATTACACAATTATTTTATGCACCACTAGATTAAACTGAGACACAGTGCTTTCTTTTCTCTTTTTATTTTTGTCAGTCTTGCTAGAGCTTTATAAATTTTACTGATTTTTTTCCTCAAAGAAACAGTTTCATGATTTTCTCTATTGTTTTCATGTTTTCCTTCTCATCAACATCTGCTCTTGTCTTTATCAGTTTTCTCTCTTCTGCTTGCTTTTGGTTTATTTTGCTCTTCTTTTTCTAGTTTCTTGATATGGAAACCTAGAATATTGACTCGGGGCCTTTCCTCATTTCTAATGGAAGCATTTAGTGCTATACATTTCCTTCTCAGTGTTGCATTAGATATGTCTCACATATTTTGATGTGTTGCTTTCAAATTTTCATTTAGTTCTACCTACTTTTAAATCTCCTTAGATACTTCTCTTTTGACCCATACATCATATAGAAGTGTGTTTTTTATTTTCCATGTGTTTAGAGATTTTTTTATTGCCTTTCTGTTATTGATGTCTAATTTATTTTATTGAGGTCAGAGAACACATTCTGTGTGATTTCAATTCCTTTAAATTTGTTGAGGTTTGTTTTATGTCCCAGGATATGGCCTATCTTGGTGAATGTTCCATAGGTGCTTGAAAAAACTGTGTTTTCCGCTGTTGGTGGTGACATGTTCTCTTATACCAAGTAGGACCTGTTGGTTGATTATGTCATTAGTACTGACTGCATCTTTGCTGCTTTTCTGTTTAGTGGTTCTACCAGATTCTGAAAGTGGGTGTTGAAATCCCCAACTCTAATTGTGGACTTATCTTACTCTCCTTTCAGCTCTATCAGTTTTTGCTTCATGTGTTTTGAGCCTCTGTTGTTTGGTGTGGGAACATGTAGGATTGTTATCTCTTCCTACTGGGTTGATCCTTTCATCCTTATGTAGATGACAGGGACAAAATGACATCTCTAGTAATTGTCTCTAGTAATTGTCTTTTCTCTAAAATCTGATTTACTGTATGTTAATATAACTACTCCTTTTCTATTATTATTTTTATATGTATATCTTTTTCTATGATTTTGCTTTCAACCTACCTGCATCATTGAATTTGAAGTGAGTTTCTTGTATACCGTATGGTAATATAACTACTCCTTTTCTATTATTATTTTCATATGTATATCTCTTTCTATGATTTTGCTTTCAACCTACCTGCATCATTGAATTTGAAGTGAGTTTCTTGTATACATCATATTGTTGGGTCATGGTTTTTATTAACTCTTATAAAACAGAGATAAATCCCTGTTTATCGGTATATTTAGACAACTCACCTATAAGTGATAATATTATACATTTCTGTTCATCTCTGATGATGCATTGATACATAATTGCTTAAGTCTGACATTTTATCATTTGTTTTCTTTGGTTCTTCTTCCTGTGTTTTTCTTTGCTTAGGTTCCTGTGGGTTACTTAAACATATTTTTAAAATTTATCTTAATTTATTTATAGTGTTGTTGAATGTGTCTCCATGTAGTTTTTATAGTGGTTGTTCTGGGTATTATATTGTACATATACAACTTATCACAGTCTACTGGTATTAACATTTAACCACTTTGAGTGACGTGCAGAAACATCACTTCCATCTACATTCCTTACCTTCCCCATATAAAAAATTCTTCACCTTGAGTATCTGATGGTATTATAATTTTTTCCAATCAACATCAACAAATTTTTTTTAACTTATGAAGAAAAGTATAGTCTGTTGTATGTACTCTTATATTGTTACTTTTTTCCTGGTGCTCCAACATTTATTCTTTTAGCATTTACCTTCTGTTTGAAGAACTTCCTTTAGTCAATCTTTAAGGGTAGGTTTGTAACAAATTCTTTTAAATTTCCTTTGTCTGGGAATGTTATTTTCTTTTTATTATTGAGAGATGGTTTGGCTGAATATAGAATTTGTTGTTGACAGTTCTTTTCTTTCAACGCTTGAAAAATGTTGTGTTACTTCTTTCTGACCTCCGTGGTTTTTGATGATAAGTCATCTGACATTTCAATTACTGTTTCCATACAGGTAATGTGCTGTTTCTCTCAGGATGCTTTCAAGATTTTTCCCTTGTCTTTAGTTGTTAGGAGTTTGATTATTGCTAGGCATGAATTTCTTTGAATTTATCCTATTTGGGATTACACAGCTTTTTGAGTACGTACCTTTGTGCCTTTTGCCAAATTTGGGAAGTTTTAGCAATTATTTCTTCAAATTGTCTTTTCAGCTCCAATCCCTTCCTCCTCTCCTTCTGGGATTCTGACACTACAGATGTTGAATTTTTGTTTTGTTTTGTTTTGTCCCACAAACACACACCCCTGTTGTTTTTTTGCTTATTTCATTTTTTTGTTTGTTTGTTTTTAGTCCCTTTCCTCTCTGTTGCTCAAATTGGGTAAATTATATTGATATTTACTCAAGTTCACTGATTTTCCTTCATCTTCACCTACTATTAAGCACTTAAGGCATTTTTCTTTAGATTTCTGTTACCATATTTTTCAATTCTATAATTTCCAGTTAAGTTTTTAAAATAATTTGTTTCTTTACTGAGATGTTCTATTTCTTCATTTTTTTCAAGAGAATTTGTAATTAATTGTTGAAGCATTGTTATAAAGGCTGCTTTAAAATCCTTGTCAGATAATTCCAACATTTGATTCATCTCAGTGTTAGCATCAGTTAATTGTCTTTACACATTCAAGCTGTAATTCTCTTGGTTCTTGGTATGACAGATGATTTCCAGTTTATACTGGATATTCTATCTCTTCTATTTCAATCTTTTATTGTAGCAAACAGTCACTCTATTAGATTTGCTACACAGTTCTTGGCCTACTTTGTGGGCTATAGAACTGATTACAGTTTAATTTTAAGACCCTTCGTTGTACTATTCAGTCTGCTTGGTTTATGATTCTGTTGGGGTTTCCACTGATTCCTGCTGGTGCTGCCTGAAGGGACAAAAATGTTTTCCCTCAGCCAGGCTGCCAGATTTCTCAGTAGTAGAAGGGTGTCCCAAGCCTGCAGGAAGGAAAGTTTTCTCTAGCTGGAAGCTCGTAATGGCAGGATCCCCCTGTGGGTGAGCTCCAGCATCCCTGATGGCTCTGGCCAGAGAAGGGGACTCTTAGGCTCATTGAACCAATAGATTTTCTGGAAGGGCAGCTCACAGAGCTCAGGTGCCTACTGCCAGCTCTGTCCACCTACAGAGACTCCATTAGAGGAACTTCATGCCCACAGGGGCTTCTCTGGCTTGTTGCTTGTGGGAGACAGAGACTGCTTCACAAGCCAGGCCACAATGCTTTTTTATATTTAGAATTTTTATTTTTAATTACTGAAAGAGGTCTTTTAGAACTTTAGATGAAATCAAATAAAACTACTGTGCATATGTTAAAAAGAGAACATAAATGAAATAAATTGGTTAAGGTGTTCCTAAAACTTTCCCCCATACAGTGTCCAACTCTTATGAATCAATTCTCAATTTTTGCCTAAGAATCATAGATGTTTGTAGTTTTCCACAGAATGTCTCCTTTCTGCCTTAGACTCTTGGCAATGCAGAAGTGCATAAAGAAAGCACCACTATCATCAGTGGAATCAGCAAATTGCTGGTACTCGTTCTACATGTTTAGATACACATTTGGCGACAACTATGACTAATATGACTTAAATGCCACTTGCTGAAAGTTACTGTAAAATGCCTCCCGATTTCCAAGATGTTAAAATGTGAAAAAAATAAAATGTGCTTAGAATTATGTATTTTTATATGCATTCTATTTTCCTTCCCCCAGTTCAATCTTTCCTTAATAAGAATTTTTTGAAAGATACATCGAGTATAAAACAGACTGGAGAAATCCACCTCTCTGGAAAATTCCTGAACAAAAACACTCCCCGAGTTTAAGAAAGAATGAAGGTATCAATGAGAATAATTGCTCTCGATGTGCTCAGTCGCCCAGCACAGCCCTACAGCTTTCAGCGATCTTTCTTTCCCTTCCATCTTAGCTCCTTCTCGTTCCATTCTCCACTCAGTGGCCAGGATAGTCTTTCTAGGGTGTATCTTTGATCTTCAATCTCCGGTTTACTATTCTTCAGCGATGTCCCACTGCCTCTGGGATAATATGTGCGTGCATGTGGTGTGTGCACATATGAACGTGAACGTGTGTGTGTGGTGTAGGGTGTGCTTGTGTGCTTGTGCAATGTGGTGTGTGATATACATGTGGCCATATGGCAGGCAGAGTAATGGCCCACCAAAGATGTTCATGCTCTGATCCTCGGAACTTGTGAATATGCAACCTTGCCTGGCAAAAGAGACTTCGCAGATGTGAGTAAGGATCTTCACGTGGGGAGATTACTGTTTATTACCTGGGTGGACCCAGTGTAATCACTAAGATCCTTAAAAGGGAAGGAGGCAGGAGAGTCAAAGTCAGAGAAGGATATGGGAGGGTGAAAATAGGGGTATGAGAGAGAAATTTGAATTTGAAGACGCTATAGTGATAACTTCAAAGGAAGAAGAAGCTGTGAGCCAAAGAATTTAGGTGGCCTCTAGAAGCTCGAAAAGGCAAGGAAACAGATTTTCCCTTAGAGCATCCACGCAGAAGGAAGGCAACCTGCCAGCACTTTGATTTTAGGACTCCTGACCTTCAGAACAGTAAGATAATAAATTTGTGGTTTTTTATACCAGTAAGTGTGTGGTAATTTCTTACAGCAGCAGTAGGAATCCAGTACAGGGTGTGTGTGTGGTATAGGCATCTACACGTTTGTGTGTATGGCGGGAGGGATCATGTTTTGTGCATGCTGCTCCCTCTGCCTCTTTACTCTTTACTTGATATCTGCAACATGAATTTAGGATTCAGCTTAGAGAGCATCTCCTTCCAGAAATTTCTGACTGCTTCTCTCTGCCAAGGCTGATTTGGGCACTAGCCTTAGAGGCTCCATAGAGTCCCGGGTATGTAATATAGCATTTTCCATTCCATATTGTAATTGTCTGGATGCATGTGTCCCAGCCTCTAGTCTGTAAGTTCCTTCAGACAAGGACTACTCTGTATTCTTCTGCCTAGGACAACAACTGTGCGTGGTTTTCACTGAACAAATGTTTGCTTATTAGATTATTCAGCCCAAGTCTCAAGGCAGAGTGCTCCTCAGAAGCATTTGACTCAGCTACTCACTTTCAGGACCAAGTTGCAGAAACCACTGCTGCAAGGTATGCTTTGGGGATCTTCTGTGATCCCTTCTTTATGACTGTTGACAAGCATTTGTGCTAGAGGTATGACCATGTTATGAGGACCTTCTGGTATTTACAATGATTTTAAGCTAAATGATCTTGGGAATTGTATTACTCAGAAACTGCTCCAAAAAATAACAATAATAATAATAAATAAATAAGGAAGCAAAAGCTTAGTAAAATTAAATGACTTGCCCAAATCATGGATCTGGGACTCAATTCCTGGTCTACTAGCTACCCTACACCATTGTCTTCAACAAGCTGGTCCCATCTCTTCCCAGCCCCACCTCCGGCCAGGCTCTGTCCCATCCTCTGCTCCAGCCGTCAGAAAGTGTCCCCAATCGTGAATCTCACTTTGATCCAATTCTGCCTTTAGGCTCAGCTGAAAATATGAAAATGTATAGGAATTGGCAGCATGCTTTAGTTCTTTTTTCAGAAAATATAAAGTGGCAGAAGAACTTTTCTCTTTCTTTTAAAGTTTTTCCAAACATGAATCTCACTTTGATCCAATTCTGCCTTTAGGCTCAGCTGAAAATATGAAAATGTATAGGAATTGGCAACATGCTTTAGTTCTTTTTTTCAGAAAATATAAAGTGGCAGAAGAACTTTTCTCTTTCTTTTAAAGTTTTTCCAAACTATAAAAGGAATGTATGCTCTTTGTAGAAAATTAGGAAAATAACAGAAAAATATGAAGATGAAAACTAACATTATTTCTTATTTTGCTACCTAGAAACATCTACTTTTTTTTTTTCTTTTTTTGTCTTTTTCCGTGTCCGGCAACGGATCGCAACCCTCAGTGTCGCCCCCGTACCGGACTGGGACCGGCAACGGGATCGCAGCCCTCGGCGTTGCTCCCGCGCCTCGCTCAGCCAGTGAGCGGGAACCGGTCTGTATGTGGGATCCGAACCCTCGGCGGGAGCGCCGCCGTGCTTCCCAAGCGGCACACTATAGCAGTGCGCCACCGGGCCAGCCCATAGAAACATCTACTTTTAACATTTTAAGCCTATTTCCTTTTTTCCTTTCGATGTCCATGCATTCTTAATATCTAAAATTAGGATAATGAAGCATTTATTCTTGTTTTTTCCTGCTGAATATTATAACATAATTTTTCATTTTATTGGTTATTACTCAAACATTTGAAATGATTGCATCATATTTCAGCCTATGAAGATACTAGACTTTATTGAATCATTCCTCAATTTTGGGCAATTTGGAGTATTTCAAAATTGTAAACATTACGTGTTAAAACAATACATTTGTACATAAAATTAAGTTCACTTCTCTGATTATTTTCTAAGAATAGATTCCTAAAGAAGAAATTGGTGGGTCAAAGATCATGAATATTGTATTTCATTTTCTATTGCTTCTGTTAACAAATTATCACATATTAAGTGGGTTAAAACAACACTCATTCATTATCTCACAGATCTATAGGTCAGAAGTCTGGCAGGCTCAGCAGGGTACTCTGCTTAGGGTCTCACAGCCACAAATCAAGGTGTCACTGCCCTGGGCTCCTATTTGGAAACTCAGGGGGAGAGTCAGCTTCTAGGCTCACTTAGGTTGTTGGCAGAATTAATTTTCTTCTCATGGTTTCCATGTGCTTCCTCTATTGTCAAGCCAGCGATGAAAGGTTGAGTTCTTCTCATGCTTGGAATCTTTCTGACTTCAGCTGAAGAAAATTCTCTGATTTTTAGGCCTTGTGTGATTAGATTATCTAGGATAATCTCCCTATTTTAAGATTTGTTCTTTAATTGCATCTGCGAAGTCTCATTTGCCATGTAAAGTAACATATTTATAGGTCCCAGGGGTTAGGATGTGTATATCTTTGGGGGGCCATTCTGCCTACTACAAACATTAAAGTTCTTTATCCATATTGCCAAATTGCTTTCCAGAAAAGCTGAGCCAAAGTTACTGCCACCAACGTTAAATGAGCGTTCTATTCCCCACATTCACTGGAGCAGTATCTTTGTTTATTTTAGTAATCTGACAAACAAAACAATTGTATTTAATTGTGGTTTTACTTGTGTTTCTTTGATTCATTGTGAGGTCAAACTATTTGTAAATATTCATTCACCTTTTGTTTTTCTTCTGTAATTTCATACCCATTGCCCATTCTTCTATTAGATTCTTAGAATTTTTCTTATTAGTTTGTATTCTCTCTTCGTACATTCATAGATCGGTCTATCTTTTAGAATAGCTAGTGTTTTCTAAGTTGTTTGTTCTTTAATGTACAAAATGATTTTTCATTGTTGGTCGTTATGTGCACTCACTTTTGCCTTTGTGGTTTTTTCCCATTCTTATTTACTTTCACATGCAGCCATCAAATAGCTCTTCCTGAAATGTCTACTTTTATGTTTTGGCTTGTGTATCGAGTTTTTTCATTTTGGTGTGTGGTGTGAAGAAAGACCCTCAATGATTTTTTTTTTCAATCTGTTTTCCTCAGCACTGTCTGTATTAGTCCATTTCTGTTGCTTATAACAAAATACCTGGAACTGGATAATTTATAAGAAAATGAAATTTACTGCTTACAGTTTCTGAGGCTGGGAAATCCAGTCTAGGGAAGACATCTGGTGAGGATCTTGGTGGTGGTGACAGTCACTCAGGGGTCTCTCATGGCAGAAAATGGCAGAGCAGAGAGAGACTATCTTCTCATGTGCTCTTCTTTTAAAGCCCTCAGAACCACACCCCTGACCACCATTACTAATTCATTCGCTACTGCAGGGTCCTACGATCTAATCACCTCTTCAAGGCCCCACCTTTCGATTACCATAACAGGATATCCCACCTTCAACAGCTACAACGGGGATTAAGCCTCAGTGAAGTGGGGAAGGCATCCAGTCTACAGCACTGTCTATTGCAAAATTATTACATTTTTGATTGGGACGGCAGTCATGGAATTGCATACTACAGAAGCAAAGGATATTCAAACTGCTATTGCACATAAGGAAAACGTAGAGTCAAGACAAAATGGCAGAACTTCCAGGTTGGAAAAACAAATTAATGAAGTAATTCCTCCTATGTGTCCCTGTAACAGGAGCTGAGAAAACTAATGAAGTTGATTACAAGTAGTCAGAAAGGGTTTTTGATGTCATGAGCCTGTCTAGGTAGTACTGGATCTCCTAACCAAATGAAAACTGACTTAGGAAAAGTTATTTTAAATCATATATCTGTATAAAAGCAGAACCAGATAGCATACATTAAATAACGCTAACTACAAGGCAAAAAATATACCACCACCCCTCCCAAAAAAAAAGAAAGAAAAAAAGAAAAGCCTCTTATCCTTCCAACTTGAAAATTTAAACATTTAATTATGACAATACTATTCTAATTAATCTGATCCCATTAAGACATGAATTGCAGAACTTCAAGCTATATGGACCTGGCCCCAGAAAATGTAGTTAATGAGTAGGCATGCCATAGACTGGGAAAATATATTGACAATGTAACAAAGGACATGTATCCATATTTAAAGAACTCCTCCAAATCCACAATAAAAAGACAAACAATCTAATTTTAAAATAGGCACAAGATTTGAATAGACACTTCACAAAAGAAGACTTGTGAATGGCCATTAAACCCACAAAAAGCTTTCGACAGTAGCCTTCACAGAAGTAAAAATGAGAATCACAACGAGATACCATTTCACACCCACTAAAAAAGTACAAAAGATAATGCCAAATGTTGGCAAAGATAAGGAGTCACTGGAATTCATATATATTACGGGTGGAAATAAAAATGGTAGAACCACTTTGGAGGCCTATTTGGAAGTGTTTTATAAAGTTAAGCTGACACTCACCATATGACCCATCAATCCTACTACTACTCCACTTCTACCCAATTCTTGGCACTCACATGTTGCTTTCCCTGATCCCATATTTTCCATGTCTTTATTTTATTATTCCCAGGTTTCTTCTATTCCCTCATTTTCTGTTCTAAATAAATTCTCCTTAATTAAGCATAAAGAGATTCATTTCTTCCACATTGATTCCAGGAGTTACATATGTGGGTACTTCAAAAAGTTCATGAAAAAATAGAAGTAAAAGATAATCTGAATCTTTCCATGAACTTTTTGAGGTATCTCATATGTGATGACATACAATAAAAATGATTTAGGGTTAGATATTTATTTTGCCAAAATAAAATGACAACTATTTTCTTTATGGCAGTAGATGTTAGTTATATATCTAAGGTAACAATGACCATGGAACATAGACAAATATGAGAAAGACAATATTTAGATTTTAAATTTTGTTTCATGTATAAATAACTCATAGCCTTTTTCAATGATAGGAAGAAATTCACATGGAAGTCATTTGAAAAGTTCATTTATTATATACCAATACACACTTTCTGTAATAAAAAAAAGCCTCCCAATACATTGAACCATCTTATAAATGAAGTAAGAAAATAAAATTTTCATCTGTTTACAAGTGGAGTTAAATCAATCAGCATAAAATACCAAATGTACATCTGCCCTGCAGTATCTGTGAATTTTAATCCTGAAAATGGACATGAGAAAAAAACGGTACTTTATTATTTGGCACTGTAGTATTGAATATTTATATAATTATATGTGTGGATATTTTCAAGTTAGTCATTTTAAATGTAAAGTGTTATATGCAAATTTTAGTTTTCCAATTTTTTGGATTAATCTTTGATATTTACATTTAAATATATTCAGATTAAACATTTTTTAACATTCAGAAAATACCTTTTTCCACTTTCTATTTTGATACACTCTTTAGATGAATTAAAATGGAAATATATCTTAAAGATGGTATTTGAAAAATTTATTCCAAATAATAGCAACTAAAAAGTTATGATAGTTTCTAGTAATGCTCAATTTCGATAACAAAGTGCACCACTTTACAGTATTATGCCTCTAGGAAATAATACATAAAACAAATATACAATTTCTTAGGCACATTTCACAAAAACTACTGAAATTTGATTTAATATTGTTATACTTGTGTGATACTTCTATTTCATACTTGGCTTTACTAAAATATAAAATGTTCAAGAAGTGTTCTTGCTACCAACTTGGAAAAAAAAAGTAGCAAACTCCAGAAATTCTAGGCAGTGAATGGTAGTTTTTAAATCCATTTCATGTAAGTATCGAAGTGAACAAGATTGATGGTTTGCATTTCTTTGAAGTGTTAGCACTTTTATTTTTTTTGGAGAATTACTCAACATTGTACTAAATGACAAATGTGCAAGCTAAAAGGAACTAAATCCTATTTTAGACATGCTAAATTTAAAGAACAACTTTAGTACTGATAATTATTTGCAAATAAGGGACTTATTTTTTGTAGATAATTATGATATTATTGTAAACATTGAAGAAGAGCATTACTAGACTATATATAACTTAGGTTTCAAATTTAAAATATCCCCAATAGACATATATACACAAATGGATTTTTGAGCCCACTAACTTAATTCCCTGCCCCACCCCCAATAATATAAATGTTTTTACTGTGAAGAGAGAAAACTACACATGTAAAAAATAAAAATCAAATGTACCATACGTTAACATTCTGATGACTACAGAATAAGATTATATACATAAACATACAGCAAATCACAGTTTCCTGAACTGAATGTTTATCAAATACAAATGTATCAAACAATACTGGGTAGTGTATCTCCACATGAATTGTGGTCTTCTAAAAATTCTGAATGAGAATGGAAGACGAGAGGGAGAGCATTGTTCAATGACAAAAGTATAACAAGAGAACTAGAAATGACATTAGAAAGCAGATGCTTTTAGAACAGGCAGTTTAACTATAAGCATTATTTTTGTAGTTGCTCTAAAATTTAAGTAAAGCCCCTCTCTATGTTTAGTAAGATGTTTTAACATTTACCAAAAAAATCCATTGAATGAGGAAGTCACTAATTCAATGTCACAAACAGAATGGGCATAATATTCTTTAACTGTTAACAATAAGATGTTCTAGACCAGTGTCTGAACACTCATGCACCTTACAGGGACAGTTCATAAGACATGACTTTGACCTCTGTTAGCAAACAGACCCAGAGTATGTGGTGCAAGACTAGGGGTAAGGCATTAAGTGGTGATAGCTTTGCAACCAGGGCATTTTTGTTTGATGTTCTGAGAATACAAGTATTTGGTACTTTTTGGGGGGGATGGAGGGAGGGTAGAAGATTGGGGGAAGGGTATTATTTGATGGCCATTACATGCAGCTACCTTATTCTGCTTGTACAGCAGCAAAAATACACCTTGATCATCTCACACTGCTCTACTAAAACCTGGCTAGAAATGTGCACTGCAGATTTTAAACACATGAACAGCCATTCTTGACAAAAATGATGATTTTCTCTTCCATAGGTGTCTGGTGATATTACTAGTAAACGTCTTTGGAATCTTCCTGTTATTTCCTATGAATAACATTCCCGTCAAGATATCTCAAGTGTCTTTTGAAGCATAACTTGCAACCATTTCCAATGGAAACCAAGTTATTTTCCGTGGGTTAGTGATGCTTGGAATTTGGAGGATTGTAAATCCAGTCAATTATAATGAGCGCCATGCTTCCAATCATAAAGATGATTCCAACCAAAAGGAAAATTAAAGCCTGTAATTCAGAGAGAACGTGTCAGGGAACACAGAAACCATACTTAGCACAATTTGTTTTTATAAGTTGTTCATGTAAGGTAACAATCTGATTTGCATATTGAATTGTATTATTCTTTTTGTTGTTGTTGTCTTTTTTACTGACCGGCAACGGGATTGCAACCCTCGGTGTTGCGTCCGCACCGCGCTCAGTCAGTGAGCGGGAACCGGTCTCCACATGGGATCCGAACCCTCGGCGGGAGCGCCGCCGCACTCCCAAGCGGCACACTCTACAGTAGCAACCCTCGGTGTTGCGCCCGCACCGCGCTCAGCCAGT
Source organism: Galeopterus variegatus (assembly GCF_000696425.1). Lineage (NCBI taxonomy): Eukaryota > Metazoa > Chordata > Mammalia > Dermoptera > Cynocephalidae > Galeopterus > Galeopterus variegatus. The sequence goes on along the minus strand of NW_007726315.1, from coordinate 332,910 downwards.
GAGCGAGAACCAGTCTCCACATGGGATCCAAACCCTTGGCGGGAGCGCCGCCGCACTCCCAAGCGGCACACTCTACAGTGCACCACCGGGCCGGCCTGAATTGTATTATTCTTAATAACCTAGATGCCCATGCCTAATAGATCAGTCAATTTAGAACCCTAGTTAAGGAAAGAGAGAGAATACAGTGAAGAAATATAACCTAATGGTGCAACAATAGAGTAATGGTTAATTGATTTGGTACATCTGGCCCGAATTGTATTATTCTTAATAACTTAGATGCCCATGCCTAATAGATCAGTCAATTTAGAACCCTAGTTAAGGAAAGAGAGAGAATGCAGTGAAGAAATATAACCTAATGGTGCAACAATAGAGTAATGGTTAATTGATTTGGTACAT
>NW_007726315.1:326024-331958 GCF_000696425.1 Galeopterus variegatus | reverse complement strand
TATATGTCAAGTATCCCTGAAAAAAGACAGAAAGTGTATATATGTGTGTGTGTGTGTGTGTGTACATATAATACATGCACATATTATATATATATATATATATATGTATGTGAAGGGTACTTCGAAAAGTTCACGGAAAGATCTTTCAATTCTATTATTCCATGAACTTTTTGAAGTACCCTCATATATGTATACACATATATAATACTTCATATTTAACACTAGGAGAAGCCTTACATATTACCATATATATCAACCTCTTAATGCTATATATGAGAAAGGAGCAGCTAAAGTTAATTTCCACTAGAAAGGGCCTAGGAAATAATTTTATTCATTTTACATCTGGTCAAAGTGAAAATGGGTCACAAACAAGACAAGTAATTTGCCAGGTTACACTATTGTAAAAGTCTAAGCAAGGTGGACTACACAGATTCTAAATCAATGGGCAAGATGATGGGACAAACTTTTGATACAAAACTGTCCTGAGCTCCCTCAGTAATCCCAAGGGGTGGATGACTTCATGGCAAAAATTCACAGTAATTTGGGAAGAAGCATTCTTTTCAAGCCTTAATATAAGACCTTATTAAACAGTCACTGATAGTATTTAATTATTGGAAAAACAATTATTTCTTGTATATGTTTCTGTACTACTAGCATGGAAAAGAAATATATACTCCCCAGTTTAATAAAACTATATTTTATATCTAAAGAAGTGAAATGAAAAATGGATGGTTCTGTTCTGGATCTCAGTCCACACCATGGTCAGCAGTGTACTATAAAAACAAAAATAACATCTTTTCATTGATCTTGCAAACTTAACTAATATGACCAAAATATCTGAGGTATTCCATAACACTTCCAGGGAGCCTAATTCCTTCCTGCATAATTTCACATGGATGGTGCAGCAGCATTGGAAACTGGTACACACATAAAGCACACGTGCTCATGAAAAACCTTCATGAGCTTTTGAAATGTAGGAGGGANAAACCCTTGGCGGGAGCGCCGCCGCGCTCCCAAGTGGCGCACTCTCCAGTGTGCCACTGGGCTGGCCCGAATTGTATTATTCTTAATAACTTAGATGCCCATGCCTAATAGATCAGTCAATTTAGAACCCTAGTTAAGGAAAGAGAGAGAATGCAGTGAAGAAATATAACCTAATGGTGCAACAATAGAGTAATGGTTAATTGATTTGGTACATCAAAGTGATGGAGTGCCCTTGATCATTAAAAATCAAGTGATAGGAAAAGATTTAATTACCTAGGAAATGTTAACAATCTTCTAGGCAAAAAAGATCAGGTCATAAAAGAGTAGTACGTATGATATGATTCTAATCTTGTAAAGCAAACAAATAAAAACAAAAGCTTAATATATGTCAAGTATCCCTGAAAAAAGACAGAAAGTGTATATATGTGTGTGTGTGTGTGTGTACATATAATACATGCACATATTATATATATATGTATGTGAAGGGTACTTTGAAAAGTTCACGGAAAGATCTTTTAATTCTATTTTTCCATGAACTTTTTGAAGTACCCTCATATATGTATACACATATATAATACTTCAGATTTAACACTAGGAGAAGCCTTACATATTACCATATATATCAACCTCTTAATGCTATATATGAGAAAGGAGCAGCTAAAGTTAATTTCCACTAGAAAGGGCCTAGGAAATAATTTTATTCATTTTACATCTGGTCAAAGTGAAAATGGGTCACAAACAAGACGAGTAATTTGCCAGGTTACACTCTTGTAAAAGTCTAAGCAAGATGGACTACACAGATTCTAAATCAATGGGCAAGATGATGGGACAAACTTTTGATACAAAACTGTCCTGAGCTCCCTCAGTAATCCCAACGGGTGGATGACTTCATGGCAAAAATTCACAGTAATTTGGGAAGAAGCATTCTTTTCAAGCCTTAATATAAGACCTTATTAAACAGTCACTGGTAGTATTTAATTATTGGAAAAACAATTATTTCTTGTATATGTTTCTGTACTACTAGCATGGAAAAGAAATATATACTCCCCAGTTTAATAAAACTATATTTTATATCTAAAGAAGTGAAATGAAAAATGGATGGTTCTGTTCTGGATCTCAGTCCACACCATGGTCAGCAGTGTACTATAAAAACAAAAATAACATCTTTTCATTGATCTTGCAAACTTAACTAATATGACCAAAATATCTGAAGTATTCCATAACACTTCCAGGGAGCCTAATTCCTTCCTGCATAATTTCACATGGATGGTGCAGCAGCATTGGAAACTGGGACACACATAAAGCACACGTGCTCATGAAAAACCTTCATGAGCTTTTGAAATGTAGGAGGGACTCAACACAAGATATTTGATATTTGATATTTGAAGAGAAGGAATCCTAGAGTCATCTGAGTGCCAGAAATATAACCCCGTTCTCTCCTGCCATAGAGTTCCAGCCCATCTTTGATTTTTGGTTCTTGTTCATTGATTCATTTTCTGACCCACGTGTATTTTCTGGTTTACTCTAAGCAGTTGAAGAGCCACTTACAATGGGTGAAATTTCAAGTCTTACTTACCCCGATCTTTTGGGGTGACCTAAGGGGTTCCTTCTTGACAAGTCTAAGATAAAAAGCTGCTGGAAGGATGAAAATCAGCATAGTGGCAGCAGAAGCCCCTGAGGAAACAAACACAGGGCAAGTCAACCTCTTACCCAACAGAGCAGATACCCCAGGTCACGCACTTCAAAGAAACCAAATATAAAGCTACCCTATTCTTCTTAGCACTAAAAGTACACATTTGAATCACATAAGCTCATCTTGGTTTCTTCCTCATAGAAGACATGTTAATGAAAATTAAAATATACCAAATATCATAGCTGCATAAGTAAACATAACATATAATAAGCAATAAAAAGCTGAACTTAATACAGATTTACATATAATTAGTAAAAGGAATTGATACTACGGAGGCTGAACTCATCACACGCCTCTCCTAGCCACCTCTTACTTTTTAATTTGCTTACACCTGATTCTTTTTACAGTTTTAGATTGTATTTAAAATTTGAGTGTGGTGCTACGGCAAATGTCTGCAATCCTGTCAACATCACCAGTTGTAGCACTCTTATCCTGTTCGTGACGCCAATTGTCTAGCTACTTGACTATGCCAGTTGTCGGGCTCTTTTACCTGCCAGGAATCCTGTACTGACTGGGCCAATGGCTGAGCTAAGGCTGGGTCTGGATCTCACAGACCCCTCAAGCCTGTTCACAGACTGGGTCACAAATCCTTCACATGCCAGGCTGGGTCCCCAGACCCCTCACATACCCGGCTGGGTCACCAGACCCCTCACACGCAGGTCTATGAGCTAGGTAACCAGTAAACAGGTCCTTGGAAGCCGTAGGTTGGAGAGCATGGCTGCGCACAGCGGACACCTGAGGCACTTGCCAGCCAAGGTGGTGGCACTGTGCATGTGCACTAACCGCACCCACACAAAGCTTGCTTACAAGGAATGTGCTGAACCACCTCCAACTGGCTATTTTGAAATTTCTTCTGCTGGATATTCCAGTTCATAACTCTTAAATTCCCCCACCCATAAAGCCTTAGGGCCTGGACACAATAAAGCCAAGTTCTCTGCAGTCATACAGCAGGGGTGACCCTTTTGTTTCTCCCCTGAGCTTAGGAGGTATTGGGGCCAGGCAGTACAAAACAAAACAAAACACTATTTCCTTCTCCTTTATAGGGTCATAGCTAAAAGTTACAGTTTTGGAGTATGAATCCTTGTGGACTGCATGGAGGGACCGGATTTCTGTTTCCCATTTCACCCTAGAGTTTTTAATGTACACCTGGTTTATTTAAAAGATGTTAAATTCAATCAACCAAGCACATATTCAGACAACAGAACTTGCCACCGCATTCTGGACCCTGAGTTTGATCTCCTCAATGGGGTGATCTAGGAAGACTCAGACTTGCCCTCACAAGCACCAGACACCTTTTAGTCAATCAAGGTGGGGAGGAATGACTTCCGGTGGATAATGAGGTGAGCGGTCACTCAGTCCAGCTGAAATGGAACGTACAGCTTTCCTAAGTTAGGCCTGCCTGGCTGCTGCCGACAACTCCCTTATGGCTTGCTGAGACAGTAGCGCACATAAACACAGACCTCACAGACAGGACACATACAGTTACACACATTTGCTCACTCAAATTATATACTGTACAGAGGGAAAGTGACCAGCTCAGCCACTAGAGCCCAGCATGTCTAATGGGAATGCCATGAGCCTCAGACACACTGGATCCTGACTACCCAGCACTGTCTCCCTGTCCACTATTTAAGGAGGTGTATATTTGGGTTGACTAAATAAGAACCTTTCTGAAGCTTACCTGTGAATCCAAAGATGTATTTTATAGTTGGCACAAGGATGACCAGAACATTATTAAGTGTAATAAGTATGGCCGCAATCAAAAAATGTCTTATCCAGCTGAAGGNCGCTTATTCAACATTGCCCAAACTGGTCTAATTAGTAGGCTTAAAATAAGCTTTTTATGATACATACATACTGCTCGAGGACTTATTTGTCTCACAGTGCTAAACTTTAACAAGGAGAATACAGGTTCATTTTCAGGAAGAGGTCAGAATGTGCTTGCTTTTCAGTTCTCTGTTAAAACAGTGCATTCAATTCAGTAAGCTGAGGTGGAGGCAACCCTCCACATACAGGGCCTCTGAACGTAAACGTGATTCTCTAAGGTTTCAGGGCTCCCAGAAAGACTAAGATTTGGCCTAGTGATGGAAGAGTACAGAGGGTTTACAGGAATAGTAGGTAGAACGGTCAGAGGAAATGGCAAAAGCTTCCTCTTTATAGTGAACAAGAGATGAGAAAATCTCAAACAGAGCCAAAGGCATATGGAGTTGCCAACGCACTCCCGAGGAGAGCAACAGAGCCGAGCGGGAGAGAGTAGGCTGGTGCTGGCGGTGGAAAAGAGCAGGGAGACCTGCCGGTCTTGTTACAATGCCGTCCTGAGGAGGGGCTGGCCTCAACAGTCCTCAGCAGCTCTATTTACCTATGTCAGGGCAGAGGCCACGCTGGCTTCTTACCCACAAAGCCTTGTCTGCTTGTCCACTTATTTTTGTGCCCTTTTCTCTACTGACACAAACTGATAAGAACCTGGGAATGTGGGGCAGATGCTGTGGGAGAGGGAAGTCTCAGAGACACCCAGGGCCTCTAACCCAGAATAATTCCAGAAAGGTTCTAGGCAGTTCAAGAGAAACCATCTTATTTCCAGAGAGAATGTCCTGAACAGGAGCCTGTCAGCAGGAGCTATGTTCTGATGTGGGGACCCAATGTGAAAGCCAAAAACGTGGAGCCAGACTGGAAAGTGAGAGCTTTAGCTCCAAACTCTTACAAAAAAAAAAGAAAAAAAATCAATTCCCCCCTAGTTTACAAGTGACTCACACTTGCACTTGTAGGATTGCCTAGGGCAAGGGTGTTGGAAATACTTATGAATCACTACTCTATTGAAGTTCATGCAAATCTGCAGTATTTCTATGCCTGTATCTACCTACATTTCAAAACAGGAGATTTGAAGGCAACATAAGTGAAAAGAATGATTTTACCATGATACGATGAAATCCTAAATAAACCCAGCAGGATTATTTAGTTTTCTGTTTTTCATGGTGATGTGTGAACTTTACTGCATGAAGGGAAGCACAAGCTGAAAATGGCATCGTCAGTCCTCTGGAAGGAGGCGCAGTCTCATCACAGACACCCCCACCTCATATCACCCCCTCGACGACTGAGAAAAGAGAAATGTTGAGCTGCTAGTGAAAAAGCTGGATTTTTAACTCACTTCATTAATTCGCCTGTTCAATAAACATTACAAGCAGTTACCGTGTGCCTTTTCTTAAAAAGGAAAAAAACTGAAATAATTGGAGAAAAGAAATATGACGAATGGAGAAAGG
>NW_007726315.1:320577-325690 GCF_000696425.1 Galeopterus variegatus | reverse complement strand
TTCTTAAAAAGGAAAAAAACTGAAATAATTGGAGAAAAGAAATATGACGAATGGAGAAAGGAAAAACAAACAAACAAACCCCTGTTATATTTTCTGGGGCGCCTAAAAAAGACAGCCAGCCCACTTATCACTTGTTGAAAGAAAGGGAACCTAAATAGTACCTAAAACAGATAAATTTTAATCCAGATTAGGTTTCATTTGTTCTATTATTCATATGTGGAGATAGCAAGGCAAGTAAATAAACTTGTTATTGGTTAGGAGTTTCTTGCATCAGAGAAACCTGTCGGGAGAACCATGCTGTGACTCAGCAGTCAACACACTGAAAATCTTGGCTCTAAATTATAAGAAGCAAACAAGGAAAAACACTCTCACAACTTCTATCACTGTGGCAAAAAAGTATCTGAATCTAGCCTCACAGGACTTGGTTGGGACAAGGAGGTTGGACTCACTGATCTGTCACCATCTCTATGCCTCTGTCTCATTCACTGAGGTTTGGTTCACTTAGCCCAGATCCTCACCCAAACTGAATTCAAGGCACATGTCAGCAAGGGAAATAGCCTACGCTTTTGCTATTTGAAAGGAGTTTATACAGTTCAAGAAAAGGCAAGATTCATTAGCAGAACGTTTTTCTTCGTAAACATTACTGAGCTCATCCTCTGTGCCGGTCACTGTGCAACCCCAGCCTCCAGGGACTTAGCACCCCATGCGGATGGCTGCACTTGCATGGATCAGTTAACAGATTCATTAGCAGAACGTTTTTCTTCGTAAACATTACTGAGCTCATCCTCTGTGCCGGTCACCGTGCAACCCCAGCCTCCAGGGACTTAGCACCCCATGCGGATGGCTGCACTTGCATAGATCAGTTAACGGTAACATTATAAGGGTGAAGACAGATGTATGTGCAAAATGTTTCATAAATGCTAATCTTGAGTGAAAATACATAACAAAGGATAGCAGTTATTTTTCTGAATTTTCGTTCCCATGGTCAGTTTTGTTTCTAATGGCATCTAATATTTACAAACTGTTTCTGTTCCTGGTGGTCAGATGTATACCAGTGCTTTATCTCTCACACCGGAGAAGACTTTCTAAGGCGAGATGTGGATTTCCAATGTTGAAGTAAAATGTTCATCAGTAAATGGAAGGCTGATTGTTACCTCCCATTACAGGAATTGCGGCTCTCAGTGTTATGAAATGAGCACTGCATTAGTTCAACTCTTACCAACTAGCTGTGCGACCTCCACCAAGTCCGTCAATCTCTTGAGACCACAGCTTGAACACACTATATTTAGGGCTTATGAATAAAGCAATATAGAACCACACAACAGATTTCTTTCATAAAATGCTTTGATTCAACAATAATATAAGTACCTACTGTGTGCCAAAATTTAGTTAGTGATATCTTTACATAGAAAAAAAGAGTTCCAGATACTCTTTTCTCAGTGAAGCTGTTTGGTTGGCAGTTTTACCCTGTACAACACTTTCTGTTGACAGCTGCCTTCTCTCTTGTACCCAAGGTGGAGCTGATTTTAGGCTAAAGCTGTGCGTATGTCCCTTGAAATACTTTCAGATATATTAGAGGCAAGATATTATTTAAGAGTAAAATATTAGCCTCCATAGCAATAAGGATCTGATTTCATGCACTCATGAAAAAAGAATGTGCCAAAGTATATTTCAGCACACAAGCTGCATTGAAAGCGACCACAGTGTCATTATAGAAGTAGTTCTCAAACACTTGGTCCTATATGGTACATTTTGTACAGGACAGAGCTGGTTACTGTGTTCCTGATGTTCCTCCCTAAAATGAATGAGTAAATTCAGTGTTTATGAAAGGAGAAGAGTTGGCAGGAGGGTGAAAGACCTGTGTTTATCCGTGGGTGGTGGTTTTAACTCCTGCAGCCCAAATCTCCACTACCAGCCCTGCTCTGTGATCCCTGAACAAACTGTCGCCAATGGCAAATGCCAAGCAGGGCGATCCCTGTCTCAATACGGTGTGTGTCATGTGTCAGTTTTTTTCTTTTTAGGGGAATGAAGGAGTGGAAAAGATATATGATGGTAACATAACAATTTTTGAGAAATTTTGTTCTAATATGTAATTTACTTAACATGAATCCCCTTTTCATTAGCCTTTGAGGCATCAGATTAAATAAGGTAACTTTTGGATGTTATTGCACAACAAACTGGAAAAAAAAATCTTCAAAACTTTGGTGAAAATGCAATATAATTTGAATTTTATTGTGGTTTTGGCTTTCAAGTTTCAGAAGTTATATACACTCCTATTCATTTTTACTAATCCACAAAACAGAAGCTCAAGCACTACTTTTTGAATTTGAGTTTAAAAATAAATTTCAAGATTTTTTCCTATACTTTAAAAATACCACCTGAAATACTTGCTATAGCTGCATGTTAAATGGTTAACTTTAAGTGGCTCCAAAATGCTATATGAAAATAATAGTGTCCTTGGCCATTGCAATTGCAGACTTACATGATAATTAAATCCACGTTGTCAGAACATACATACTAGTCTATGGGGTCAAAAGATGTCACGAAAGCCTTATGTACTTACTGGGAACAGGACAATGGGCACAGTTAGTGTTACTGCCACAAGGACTGCCAGGCGTACCATGAGAAGAGGGGTGTCAAATGTATATGCTTTGCTGTAAGCATGAAGTAATTCATCTTCAACTTCTCCTACAAAGAGGTAGAAGAGAATGGGTCCACTTGTGGTTACATACAGCAACATTTTATGAAGGGAACACAGTACCGTGGAAAAGACCCAGGTCTGGGAATCCACATACCTCTGCTCTTGCCTTGTCTCTGAACTTATTAGCTACATGACGTTTGTTCAAATGAACAAAGGGGTCCTGAAACTTATAAAGTTGCAGGAGCTAACATAAAATTGTTCAGGAGCTTCTCAAGTTCATTTTTATCTTGATAAATCTATCTTTGCTATACAGAAGCAAGACAAACCAGAGAGGTCCAACCGCTTCTGACGCAGCTTCTTCAAACCCAGTATGGAAACTCCAGGACAATGATCTCTCACATTATCTCAAGTTCAACAACTACGACTCTATCCCAACACTGAAACACACACTCTTGGGCTTTTTAAAGTTTTTATTTATCTTATGAAACTCATTACAGTAAGTATAAGCAACATTTAAGGATGACTTAGTATGACTTTACAGGGCTTCCCAATAATTACTGCTCTAAGATTAAGATGCTGCCCTTTGTAAACACATATTCATTCAGAATTCCAGACACAAATGAAGCAGATGTAGTTCTTCTACATCATGATAGATTTTCCTGCTACTTACCTAAGATTAGACAAAAAGGGGTAAAAAATACCATCAATGATATTGGCCCCAGCTTTCATTAACCTATGCCCAATCTAAAGCACATGCTTGGCTAGTAGTCAAATATTAGTCAAATAGAAAAAACCTAAGTGAATGGAGGCCTCCTCTGGAGTCTTATCCTCCCCAACTTGGCATGCTATCAATTTAACTTACGGGACCCAATTCAGAATGCTTGGCTAGTAGTCAAATATTAGTCAAATAGAAAAAACCTAAGTGAATGGAGGCCTCCTGTGGAGTCTTATCCTCCCCAACTTGGCATGCTATCAATTTAACTTACCAATTCAGAAAAAAAAATCCAAAAAGTCAGAGAGATTTATACAAAGAATATATTTATGTTGTTACATTGATTAGTGTGAACATATGCTACCAGGTCAACATCTGATTCCATGAAATTTGTCTATAAGTACTCCTTTTGTGTACTGCTAAGATTTCAGAAAAGATGTTTCAGGAAAAATCTAATGTGACCATAGTAACTTTTTTTTTTTTTTTGGTAGAACATTCCCAGATTGAAGGAAATTCTGTCATGTTTTTCTTTCTTAGGAAACCATTCACTAATGGGATAAGCCAGAAATTTTTCCTAATGCCTAAACCCAGATTTGACTTGACTAGTAAATAAGAAACGAGTTCAAACTCAAAGACTTTGCACTTTTTCTGCCATTTGCTTTGCAGTTAATTATTCCTTCATAAGAGCTTTACCACCTGCAACTGGATTCACTCTTGTTGCTTCTGGCTTGAGATGGACTAGGGAGACAAGCCAAAGAAATATCACCTATGCCTGAAGGAAAATAACCTGAGAGATTTTTTTTTTTTTTTTAATAAAATGTGCATGAATTCACAAATTGTTGTAACCTGCTAGCCTGGCCGGTTCAGGCCCCATTTCCTTAAGTCGAGTGACAGAGCTAAAGTAGCATGATTAAGTATGTGTCCTCTACAGATCATGCTGCTTATAGAGGGCAATTAAAAGAATTACACCTACCCAGGCAATGATCAGTCTAACCGGGCTTTGCACAAAGAGAATGACTTGGACAGAGTGACCTACCATAGAAGGTCAGGTAACCAAAGAGGGCAGCAACAAGGTACATGACAAGCATCCCTGTGATGGAAATATTTGACACTGTCTGCATCTTCCTCCGGGACCGCCTGAAAAGAGAAAGAACACTGAGCTTAGTTTTTTAATCTTATGAAAATATCACTTTTTAAAATTAAAATAAAAAATAGTGAAAGAATGTATGTCTGTGTTGCTCATTATGAAACTGTCTTTTTAGTAGATAAACCTATAGCTGATTTAAATTTGCCTTAGAGAGGTAGGAAGGATTTGTTTCCATTTTTCTTAAACACTACTCTTTTAGTCTTAGAAGCAAATATTTCCCTGGAAGAGAAACAGTCTATTTCATGTCAATAAGTAAGCTTGTCAACTGAATAATTAAGAATGTAACTAACATAAAGATCAAACTGGCTCCTAATGTAGAAAGTTCTTGCATTTCATGGTGAGATGAGTTTAATGAGGAAAAGAACCTGCTAGGATCAGCAAAGCACCTTCCAGGAGTTCAGACTATCAGGAAGCCTGATACTGGATAGCTGGACAGCTTCTGGAAATCATTCTAGAGGGCACCCAGCTGCCTAAGGTCAATTGTCAGGGTTCTGGAGTAACTGTTACATAGGATTTCCAAGTAAATCAAAGACATCAAAATAATTGAAAGTGTTCGGGCCGGCCCGGTGGCGCACTGCTACAGTGCGCCGCTTGGGAGCGTGGCGGCGCTCCC
>NW_007726315.1:317956-319937 GCF_000696425.1 Galeopterus variegatus | reverse complement strand
ACTGAGGGTTGCGATCCGTTGCCAGACACGAAAAAAGACAAAAAGGAAAAAAAATAATAATTGAAAGTGTTCCATAATTTTTTTTATGAGGTAAATCAGAATTCATGGGGAAGTTATTGCTATCGAGTGGGAATGAAGACTGAGGTTATTAATGTCTGGGTTAAAGAAGTTGAGAATTTATTACTATAGGACACCACCCTTCAGGCTCACACTCACTTTGTCCCCAAAAAGATGCCAAGAACCTCAAAGAAAAAAAGAGTATGAATGAATCATAGACCATCAGTTGGAAGAAACAAGATTTTCTCCCCAGTGTCTCCATTGTACAGTTAAGACATTGGAGGCCAGATNAAAAAAGAGTATGAATGAATCATAGACCATCAGTTAGAAGAAACAAGATTTTCTCCCCAGTGTCTCCATTGTACAGTTAAGACATTGGAGGCCAGATATTGGCACATCTCTTGTGGTGAACATCTCCTAGACAAGGTTTAGGAACAAGCCACAGGAGACATCAGTTGCTTAACAAGGCTTCTCTAACCATAATTTTTGGTCTTCATGGGTCTTGTCATTTCTAGTCCAGGTGACATCACTTTTTCCCACAAAAATTCAAATTTAAATTCCCCATACCTACCAAAATCATTACAACCATTGGCTCCCCCTCCACCTGCCCTCAGCCCCTCCCCTAAGCCATTATAGTGGAGCGATAGGACAGAAGAAAGCAGATAAGGCAGTGTGGTGGTGCAAGGGCTGATCCACACCTTTTTATTAAAGCCCATTACTGATAAGTGGTTGTAGGACGAACTTTCTCTGAAGAGGAAGCTATAAACCACGCTTCCTCATATAGCACCTTTGAACAGATGAGCACACTTTCAAAGAAAATTAGAATGCTAAAATGATGGCTGCCTTACTCTTTAAGTTCACTGTAGATGGGAAGGACCTCAGGGTGGCATACAAAAGCAAATGCTAGGATAGGGATTGCATAGGCCGTCTGAAAAACAAAGACAACACCACATGTTTAGCATTCCAACATAGAGGGCAATCCCGGGCCGTCTCACTTTATGAAATAAAAACTCAGAAGCCACTTTACGAGGCTCATTAGAGGCCTAGGCTTCTTACTTACCCGGGAGTTGAATACAAAGTATTTGGGTTGGCACTTGTCCTCACTGTGGGCTTCATATTCTACTCCACTGCCATGAAGAGAGCCCTTGGCCTGGTTGTCATCCAGCCCTGCAGGACTGCGGTGGGTGTAATCCATCATGAAGTTCACACCAGTACTCTCAGAGTTGTTGGGTAATATTACCACGTGCACCGGAAGTGTGATATTGAACGTCATGTTTCCAACATTATGATCCAGAACAGGCAAAGGGCAGGGTATTTGGAATTTCTTGTAAATCACCTAGACCCCATTATTTAAAAAAAAAAAAAGGCAGCTTTTTGAGGAAAAATAACGAAATGAAAACCCATATGTGTGGCATATGGGGTGGGGGTGAGGGAACTCAGCTAAGGATTCCTTTTAGATCAATGGACAATGGAGACTCCCTCTAGCCTCTGTTCTAAGGAAAGAGTTGGAACTGTGGCTGGAAGCCTTGCCCCTTGGAGTTAACAGAACAGTATCTTGCATGAATCCATCCCAAGCCTCTTTCATGCCCATCCATGAGAAGGATGATCATTTCCTTGATACATTTCATATCTTTTATTTTTTCAAACTCATGATGACATCGGTCATCAAAATTTCCCTCTTCTTCCTTTGCCTCATTGGGGAAATGCCTTATCAATTTTGGCATACATGTTACTGCAAGTTATTCCCTTTTAGCAGGGGGAGGACAAAGGGGGAAGGAAGATTTCTTCTTTAGTTCCACTGCGGTTGCTCTCTCTTAATGGATAGAATTTGTTAGAGAAAATGACTGATTCATGCAGATATGGCTGCAGCTCTCTTCTGGGACTCTTCTCTTCTTCCCCCACCTTTCTTTTTCTTTTTTTTTTT
>NW_007726315.1:305618-316779 GCF_000696425.1 Galeopterus variegatus | reverse complement strand
TTCCTTTTTGTCTTTTTTCGTGTCTGGCAACGGATCGCAACACTCAGTGTCGCGCCCGTACTGGGCCGGGACCGGCAATGGGATCGCAACCCTCAGTGTTGCGCCCGCACCTCACTCAGCCAGTGAGCGGGAACCGGTCTGTATGTGGGATCCGAACCCTCGGCGGGAGCGCCGCCGCGCTCCCAAGCGGCGCACTGTAGCAGTGCGCCACCGGGGCGGCCCTTCCCCCACCTTTCTAAATACACAGTTATTGTCATGTTCCAGCTTGAAGTGCTCCTTTTGTCCAAATATACACCCCGTGTGTCTAGAACATACCATTAGCAATGCCCTTGAAACTCTAACTCAACTATTTTTAAACTCATGACTACTCTTTTCTCATTCCAAATTATAACACAAGAAAATCAGCTGTGATGCAAGAACTATTTCATGCCAGTGAAGTGCTTGAACAGCAGTGAGGATACTAACTCACGCACTCAAAGCATCTCATGCTCATTAAGCTACAAGGATCATGTGAACAAATCACTTACCACACTGACAAAAAACACCATGCAAGTAAGAGAAAATCCACTGGTATAACCAAGGTAACCTAGGAGTTAGCAGAAAAATTTTGGAAGGTGAATACGGCACGTACAATAAGCTTACTTATTAGAATAGGAAATAAAAATAAAAATATTTTCAGGTAGAAAATGACTTCACCTAAATTTTTAAGAAGAGAAAGTGGAAGAATAACTCCAACAGACACAAATATGACGAGGTAGTTGCCATTGAGGTACCATTCTCTAGAAGAGAAAGACAGACAAGGATATTAGGATCAGAAAGGACCAAATAGAATGAGTCACTTGATAGCACAGAGAGAACACAAGACATACCCAGTATTTTCTTCAAGTCCCATGAATGCTCTGATTACTTCAGGTAGTTCATATTTAATAATAAAGAGGTAGCTTGACATCGCTAAAATGGAAAACATGACAGCTTAGTGATGTGCATAGCACTAAAGTCACATGCAAGCTGTAAAGTCATGACATTTGGAGCATCCGTTCTTCTCGGTAAGATGAGCATCTAATCCCCCAAACAGGAAGAAAAGCCACCGTGTATTCTGCACTGCTTCCGAGTTCTTTTCAGAAAAGGACAATTGGTTCTCTAGTTCTTGCACGCAGACCTTTGCTAACAGTATCAGTGCTGATTCTGTGTTAAGTCCAACTCCAAGGTTTTCAGTGAAGCTGTAGTTTCAAAATTTTACCCTCATTAGTTATAATCATTATGGCTCATCTGAGTGTGCCTATTTTAGTGTCTGTAACTTGGACAGTGGTATGACAACAAATGGCATGGGCCAGAAGAGAAAGGCAGGGGAGTAGGGCATTGGGGAGCAGACTTCATGTCACTCTGGAGTTCCCCAGGTGGGCACCTGTCTAGTTCTCTGTGTTCTCAATGAGGGGCACACAAAGTCTCAGACCACTTATTGTCGAAACTGGAATCTTCCCAGATTGATAAAAGAATACGAGAGATGATAGCATTCCCCCATCTTTGTCAATGAAGTATTTTCCTCCCTCTCAATCCTAGTCTTCCTTTGGCTAAATAAAAAATTATACAAAGTGGCAAAACTTGGTGAGCATCTAAGTAAATGATACATGAGTGATCATGTACTGTTTTGAAAATCTGGTGAAATCTATAAATCCACTCTCTGGAAAAATGAATCTGTATACATATGCATTACATTACAATTTTGTCTACAATTGTAGGGATTCGTGCAACACCCCTTTCCCGAGTTCATCCATTCAGTGAAGTATAACACTGATTCGTTATTTAACAGATAATCATATAAAACTGACAAATTTTACATGGAAACTAAGTGTGTGCTACTTCTTTCTGGTGAATTTTTGCTAACAGGTATTTAAACAGATATCTGAGTTGTAAATTAAACTATTAATAGTTTAAAAATATTTTCTTAACTTTAAATGGAAGTAATAATGATCATAATTCCCAACATTGTTCGTTCTGTATATTATTTCATTTGATCATCTGAAAAACCCAATGAGATGACAAGATATGTGTTGTCATGTTCATTCTGTAGCTGAGGAAATAAAGATTTGGGGAAGTTAAATGATGTGTCCAAGATCACACAGCTTGAAAAGGTCCGACCACATCTAAAATATGAGTCCCTTGCCTCTGGGCCAGTGCTTTTCCTCTATTATCAAGTGAAATGATCTTTACAATACCCCATGTGTCTTCTGTACACATTATGTGGTTAATCTTTACAAAGACCTTGGCTAACGCTAAATCTTACAGAGCGTAAACAGAGGAGATATTTCTGATTAACTGGCTCAGAGAGGTACCATTCAATTTGAGAGCTATTAATTGCTGACTTTCAGTGATGTCACCACTATTAATGTGTTTGGTCTTCGAAAATTCAGAATGATTCAGACTTGTCTGGGTAATGTCAACATTATTCTGCTAATGTTAAAACACCTGTGGTAAATGTTAAATTTTTAGGAGATTGAGAATATTAAATGTTCTATATGTGAAGTTGTTAAATATAGAAATATAAATGATTTCCTTTATGCCAAATATCCACTAATCATATAGAGTAACCAAAGTAAGAGCAATTTTGGGGGTGGTATTATGAAATTTCATCTCACTCCGTTAAAGCCACACTTCTTGTGTGTGGCTTGACTGAGAGACCACTTTACAGTTTTTTTCCATTGTTTAGAAGCCTCATCGTGGCTGCACTTGAACAACAGATGCTGCTGCTGCCAGTCAGCTTGTTGAGTTCAGGGACGAATATGTTTATGTCCAGTTATTTCAGTTGTCAAAACAAGTAAATTAGATCAAATATGAAGTGATCCTATGAAATGCGTAATACCTTCATGAGGCTGAAAATTTGAACCAAATGCAAAGTAGTCCATTTGGAGGGACTCAGGGAATTCATAGACTCATGGCTAAAACCCAGTAAAATGAATGTAACAATCCTGGTGTTCCTGCCAAATTCTACCCAAACTGCAGTCTTAAAACATGAAAATATTAAAAGAAATAAACACAAATTCTTAAGATATAGCTGAATTTTATTTATCCGCTTACCAACTATCCATTATCAGGAGCAGGTACACTTGGATAAAGATTATTAATAGGAATTGCTGCATTCCAGAAATCCTAGGTAACTCCAGTGAGTTTATTTATCAAAAGGGGTTGCTTTCTTGTGAGATCTCTATGCAAGTTTATTTATTACACCATTGTTTGTAATAATGAAAAATAGGAAACAATCCAACTGTTCATTAGTAAGGATTTAATAAACCAATTATGGTACATTTGTATAATGGGAAACTCAAAAGCTATTTAAAAAGACAACATGCAAATACACTCAAGGTATATTGTTAAATAAAGAAACAAGTTGCAAAGCAGTATTATAAGATGAACCAATTTTCTCAAGGACCACAGCATTTGCCTATGCACTCCCAGACACTTTTCAATTTTAAGAAATGAACTCAATCATACATATGAAACATCAAATGCTCTGTCAATGACAAAAATAAGCACTAATGCTTAATTTTTTAAAGTAATAATTAATGCTATAATAACATTAGAAATCAAGAAAGGTTTTATTCTATATTTTAATTCTAGAATTCAATTGGTGGGATTTTATATATTATTTTGTTCTTAGGTATTGCTATTTTAAATTAAACAGCAACAGCAAATCTATTTAAGAAACTTTATTTTTGAAATTTAATAGCAGCTACTTTTCTGCATTTAAAGAACTTATTCATTGACATAAGAGTTTTCTTATTTATTGAACATTCTATAGAAAGTTTAAGTTTCCATTGAAAGCTCTATCCCCTTACCTCCAATGTTCTGCATTGTAATGGAAATAAAAGCTCCAATTTTTCCAGGCCATCCAAATGCCTTTTCCCCTAATTTTTCATAAATTAAGGACCCTGAAATCAAAGACAAAATAATCTTGTTAAAACGATTGTTTTAATGACTAAAATATTTCTATAATATAATTCTACGCTGGAGTCTTGGACATGTAAATAAACATCATATAGAAATTATAAACCCAAAAGATGAAACCTCAATAACCAATAAGCTTTATACATATGAAAATGTTCTCCAAACATGAAGCAATGGCTTCATTCATTTTAGCTGCATGTAGCAAGTCAAAATTGTTGTTTCTATCATTTACCCCAAATCTCTTTTTCTCTGTTTAGCTTGAACCTGAATCAGTTGACTTTCCCTCTGCCATTCGCTTGCTGAAATAACTAGAAACATTGAAACACCATGTCAGTGGGGTCAGAAGAAGATGAAATGTGAAATTGACTAAAATCATCCTAAGGTAATAGACTGAAATACTCTTTTATGAGAATCAAAATAGAATGTCTTAGACTTAAGGGGTAGCATACCTCCTTCCTTGGCTGTCTTTAATAAAAGGTGAACTGAATAGAGTGATAATATTGCCACGGCAAGCAGCATGATTCTGTAAAGGGAACAGAGAATAGGAAATAAACTTTCTGTAATAAATAACACATAACGTTACAATAAATGACCACACTGGTCTTTTCAATCATCAACTTTTCAAAAGTATGTGGATATTTGGGAAGCTGAGAAATTCTTTTCAGAACTCTGCACACACCCTTTAATGTCACCAAATTAGAATTTGTTATATTTTACATGCCCGAACCTACTACCTGAAGTTCCTAACATATTTTTTGTTGTTGTTACCCAGTTGTGAAACCTTGTTCATAATTTAGATGCTAAAATATATAGCAAAATGAGCAGATACTACCTGTATTTACTCAGCATACGGGTATACGTTCACCATATTTGCATGATATTCACATCAACATTTACAATTAAAGGGCTATTCAATAGCCTGACTAAACCTTAATCTAATATGTAGGAATCTAAAAGCCAAAGCATGCAGAGTCTGTGCTCCGTTACTACTGATCCTGTATATTAGATGGCAAGGTGCTTTGTTAGCCAGAGGATCAGGCAATTGCATGTATAATAAAGCAAGAAGAGAAAGGTAAATATGGGGGCAGGAAGATTTCCATTTTGTATTCAGAAAGAATCATTTCTGGTGTCAGGACCCCCTACCTGTCCACATGCATATATACTAATTATACTGATTAGCTTTTCTCCAAAAGCAAGAATTGGAGCACAAAAATGAGTACAGATGGCAGCATCCACTAATAAATGAAGAAACAATACTAACCTTTCCCTGAAATTTAAAAAAAAAAAATCTATTCTTTGTTTATTTTACAAATTTTATAAGAACACACTAAACATTTTCCCCACAGTTGATCTAACCCTTTGGTAATTCTTCATGAAATCAATGTTGCAAATGTACATTTTGACCATGAATTATAAATTTTATAACTACTCTAGCTATATTGTACTCTTATTTCCCATAAAATATGTCTGCCAGAACTGTCTAACCAATGAATTATTCATATATTTTTCCACGTACCTTATGAACTTACTCATTTTTAAAGAATTACGTAATTCAGATTACATAATTTGGTTTCCTGCAAAGATTATGAGCATTCCCTCTATTCTTAACATGTACTTGCTTTGGCAGAAAATACAAAAAGTAAAACCAATGAAATAATATCACTTGCCGTGAATTAAGCGATATAGCTGGATCCTATTTGTGCCACTTAGACACACAAAACGTGCCCAAGGATGTTTAGCTATTTAATTGCTCTGGCCAAATTAATCTGCTAAATATTTATTGGCCTGAAATGAGGCTCTTATTTTAAAAGTAGAATATTCTCTTCGCATGAAAATGATCTATGGCCTAGGGCTGAGGAAAGTGTTTCTTATTTCTATTCTTTATTCTTTGGTGATCTATGATAACTTACTAATTAATTTTAATGATATCTATAATTAATAAAAGAAGGCAGTCTTTTTGTCTTAGAGGTAATACACATTACAAAAGCAGGCAAATATGTAAGTATATCTCTGGCTGTTAAAATTCAGATAATAATAAAAAAAACCATTTATTTCAAACATGGCTTATAAAAGTAAAGTTGATATAAAAATCCATTCAGCTTAAGAATATTATATGTAAAACAGTTCAATCAAAGTACTAACATAATATAAATATTTATAGTCCTGACCCTTGGCCCTCAAATAGCTGTGTAATTATCTAATCATACATGATGTTCAGAACATAAATAGCACATATGTGTAATATAAATGTTGCATTCTTAGACAGTTATTTAACTCTCTAGCCTTGCATTTGGGATTAGGATCTGCATTCACATTGATGCCTAACATTAGACTTCGTTCTTGTTAAGAATTCCACTGTTGCCAACTATGTCTTGGAAAATACCAGGCTGTACGTAATGTACACAAACGTCTGTGGTTGTCTGTCACAGACAATGTGGTATCCATCCTACAGGTCAGCTATGTGACGCTGCTACCCTTAGGCAGCATTTGACTAAGTTTGGTGCAAGTGCATAGGTTTAGGAATAAGCTTTGGTCACTTAGCAAATATTCCCTGTGCCAGGCACTTGCTAGGTCTTGGGGGTAGAGACATGTAGTGAGTAAAAACAGACATTGGCTCAACTCTCTGGAGTTTGTAGTATAGCGAGGGAGATTGACATAAACCAAATGGATCAGACGAATACACTAAAATATTAAAACTGTGGTAATTTGCCCCAATCGTGGAGGTCAGGGAAGGTAGCACTAAGGTGAGGCTGAGCTGAGAAATGAGGAGTTAACCAGACGAAGAAGAAGAAGAGGGGTCCAAGACCATTTGCAAAGGCACAGTGGTGAGAGGGAACGTGGCACCTCATGGAAGGTAGCACTAAGGTGAGGCTGAGCTGAGAAATGAGGAGTTAACCAGACGAAGAAGAAGAGGAAGAGGGGTCCAAGACCATTTGCAAAGGCACAGTGGTGAGAGGGAACGTGGCACCTCATGGGATAGAGAGGCCAGTGTGCCCAGTGTATCTGGTGCACAGGGCATGGGGAGTAGGGCACTGGATGGGACCAAGGCATGCAGGGCTCTTAGGCCTGGTTTAAGACGGGGTTTTATTTTCCCCCTAAGAGTGTGATAAAATCAGATTTGCTTCTGGGAAAGTTTTTTTTTTTTTGACCACTAAACACCAAATTATTTTAAACATCTACTGAACAGTGAAATACTTTGAAAATGATTCCTATGGACTGGCAGGGCTACTCCAGCACTTTGGGTAGTTAAGCACAGAAACTTTCTGCCATTTGGTTAGGGATCATTGGGTGAGTAAGAACCATGATTAGACTGCTCTGATTATTCCTCAGGCTGCTTTCTTTCTTTCTTTCTTTTTTTTTTTTTTTTAAAGATGACCGGTAAGGGGATCTTAAACCCTTGGCTTGGTGTCGTCAGCACCACGCTCAGCCAGTGAGCGAACCGGCCATCCCTATATGGGATCCGAACCCGGGGCCTTGGTGTTATCAGCACCACACTCTCCTTAGTGAGCCACGGGCCGGCCCCTCAGGTTGCCTTTTTATCTAAAAGCAAGAGGAATTTGCTAATACTTTCTCAGATTCTTCATGTTCACAAAGATCAAACTTCAGATTGTTAATTGAAAGAGCACCAGGTATGCACGGACTTCACCACCAAGTACAGACGTGCACATTCACTTACATAAAAAGTATGATTCCCGTGTTGGCCATGGCGTAGGACAAGCCCAGGACTCCACTGCCCATGATTGCATTACTCAGGTTGAATGAGGACATTCCAAAGGACGTGGCTCCAGGATGCTTGGAGAAAAAGGCATGCGTTATAAGCAAGTATTTGCCAAAGGACAGACCTTTTTGGGGGGGTTATTCTTATTCTTACATCTTTATTGGAGGAGATGACAGTCCAAAATCAAAGACTAAGATAAAATCACAGTGAGTAAAATCTGTTGCTCAGCTCCTATAAAAGCATGTAATTTTCAATGGAATGCAGTGCTTGGTTTCAGGAGAGGTCTCAGTAAAAATAAAAAGTACAGGTGGAGGAACATAAAGAAGGAAAAATATGTATGATTGCAGATTACATTTGGGTTTGAATGATTTCTCCAAAAAACAAATAAATTTCATAAATGATTTATGCAGCCATATGGTGGACAGGAAAAACAAGCCCTTATTCCAGTAAGGGCCTGAATAAACAGAGAATGTGCTGATCAAGGGTTGGAAAATTTCAGTCACATTGTTTTCTCACAGAGACCCAGGTAGGTCACACACCCTCCGTCCTGTTTACTGCCTGAAAGCGTAGATTCACTTACATGCTCATCGTCGTAATCTGCCAGCTTCTTTTTCCCCAAAAATCCATTTGTCAGGAATTTCTGGCTTTCAGTATCTTCATTAGCAAATTGACTAAACACACACACACACACACACACACGAGGAAAATAAGAAAGTAAAAACATCTAAGTAAATGCTCTGAATTATGTTTATGTTTCAGGAGATCTAAGTAACTGAATTGGGGAAGGAAAAACAAAACACCTAAAACTTTTTTCTTCTCTTCCTTCACGCTAGTGTTCATTCCAGACCAACAACTGGGCTCCATTTATGAAAGTACCTTGAGAGAGAAGGAGGAAGTTATGAAGGGAGGAAATATTTTTAGTTGAAAAAATTTTTATGCCACATTTCATCCTTCCCACATTAACTACGCAAGAAAGAGACTAATTCGAACTAATTTTGTTCCCATTAAGAGCCCTTCCAAAGAAAGGGTACAGAGTCCTGACTCTGAGTTTTCTAAACTATTACCACACCATAATCAGATGATTTTATTAATTCAACAAATATTTACTAAATGCCTGTGCACTGTGATCTTCATCTCATTTGATGCTCAAAATATCCTTATGAGAGGAACTTGCATGCACCTCCTCTAAAGATGAGGCATCTGTGATTCAGAAAAGTGAAGTGGGATGTCCCATCTGTTGACTCCAAATCTATGGGTGACCTTGGCACCTTGCAGGTCCAGGAAGGGCCCAGCACCTGGTGTTTTTCTCTACTTTGGCTCCATCTATTTATACATATATCCCGTGTTGGAAAGTAGTTCAATGGTAGCTCTGTGTTGTATTTGGTTGTTTTCATGTGTTTGTGTGGGTGTTTCAATTACTCTGAAAATGTACTTGGGTTATTATTGGATAGATAATGGATAAAACTAAAAATTATTAAAGAAACACAGTGAATTGGGAGAAGAGTTGGGTGGGAAACGGAACTTTAAAATGTCGTTATCCAAAGAACATTTTGACTATGGTCCACGTGGGCACAGGCTGGAGGCTGCAGAATTTGGTCACAGTGCTGACCTCTTACCATGCTGGTCAGCTCCCACAGTTAGATGGCAGGGCCTTTAAGGCTATAGACCTGGGACCAGCCACATTTTCAAAAGGCTTGACTAATGAAGCCTGCTGCAACATTGCATTTTTACATTGCAAAATATCACACAGGCCTTTCTTGTTGTTACATAAAATGCTCAACTATGCATGCTTCTTAGAAGTGCTTTCTCGTTAGATGGATTGCAATTTTTAGGGCATTTCTTGCATGAAAGAATAAGACAAAATAATTGGAGAGTGTTTTATTAAAATAACCCTTGAAATAAAATAGAAAAGAATTATTATAGGAGATTTGTACAAATTATCTTTTATATAAGGAGCTAATCCTGAAAATAATCTGGTGAGGAAGAGGAATGGCAGGGTTACTTTTTGAGAACAGAGAACAATGTAAGATATAGAAACAGCAGACAAAACCACGAGATTTTATGTGCTTTTCTAGGCCACAGGCAGTAGATAGCTCTAAGTGCATAAGTGAGGCACGTTTCCTAGTATCCTCCCCGATTTCTCATGGGGAGAGTAGTGCCCTCAGTCGTTGACTTCTTCCATTTCCACACTCCCCCCACCAACTTGTACTGATTTACTTTACTAGTCTGTAGTTAATGTATTTGCTATGTGAAGACTGGTACATAATGTTCATAGTTGGAAACTGAGATGATAGGATGAAATAAAGCCTAAAAGACCTGAGGACTATAAAAACAAAAGTGTCAACTGGAATTTAAATTCTGGAATGTCCAACATTCTATTTGTTACTTTAATTAATAAACTAGAATTTCCATTTCATGAGTATGGTTTAAAATTTAGAATTTGAAAGTAAACAGATTTTTTTTGAGGCATTTGTATGTTCTCATTCTGGCATGAGATAAGTTGTAGTCATAAAACGTGCAAAGATTGTATAAAATATATGAGAAGTGAACCCTGTGTGTTAAATGTTTTGATACCAAATCCAGCATGTATTGAAGACATAAGTATAAAGATCTCAAATAAATGCATTACAGTGAATTTTGCAAAAATTTACATTTAAGGCATCAGTCCATACCAAACATAAACAAAACCCATCTTGTTAAAGTGATTATAAAACTGCAAAATCATGACCTCTGTTTAAGCCAGGAGTTAACAGGTAAGTTACTGTGAGCGGTCCAGAGCACATCATAAGAAGCTTAACAACAGTGTTATTGTTCTTTCCATTACAGCTTTTGGAGGGCCAAATGGAATGACTCTAGGACTATTTGGGGGACAGCGTCCCTTTCCGCTCAGCCAGCATCTGCAGAGATCATTTGTGTGCATCCTTCTCAGAAACAAAAAGCCCTCAGATTTAGATCAATTTACTAAGGGTGATGAAGGGAGGAGAAAGAACAAAAATTTATTGACTATCATTATATTTCAGGCACTCATTTAATCCTTAGAAGAGTTGATGTTGGTTTGCCACTCACATTTTCTAATGAAGCTCAAAGAAGAGAAATATCTTCCCCAAAAAGTCATGCAACTATTCTGCAGACTCCAAAGCCCTGTGTTCTACCATACATACCTGTTCTACCTTAATATTCACCCAGTTTAGAAATTGGTTCAGGGCCGGGCCATGGCGCACTCGGGAGAGTGCGGCGCTGGGAGCACTGCAGCGCTCCCGCCACGGGTTCAGATCCTACATAGGGATGACCGGTGCACTCACAGCACTCACTGGCTGAGCGTGGTGCGGCCGGTCTCAAAATGGACAAAAAAAAAAAAAAAAAAAAAGAAAAGAAAAGAAAATGGTTCACATCTCTGTGGCCTCTCTAGTCCAACAACTCTAAAGTTCATTGCACTGACCTACTTGGAAGAACAGTGCTTCTTGCCGATGGCCTTTCCTGGATCGTGTATACAATGAAGTC
>NW_007726315.1:279337-304618 GCF_000696425.1 Galeopterus variegatus | reverse complement strand
AAAAGGAAAAAAAAAAAAAAAAAAAAAAAGAAAAGAAAAGAAAATGGTTCACATCTCTGTGGCCTCTCTAGTCCAACAACTCTAAAGTTCATTGCACTGACCTACTTGGAAGAACAGTGCTTCTTGCCGATGGCCTTTCCTGGATCGTGTATACAATGAAGTCTTTATCTGAGGATAATATTCTGTATGTCAGGTCTACATTTGGTCAAAAATTCCCTTCTAAGCTTCTTGAATTATGCACAATTTGTGTTATATAACATTTTGTAAAAAATTTATTTATCAAATAACTTTTGTGCACCTGCTATGCACCAGGTGGTGTGAAATGTGGTGAGACTATAGAGGTTGTTAAGTTGCTGTAGTGGTGTGACTAAATAGGGAGAGGGAGCACAAAGCAGCGGTGGTCACTTCTACCTGGGGACATTTGGAGAAGGCTTCATGGGAGACCTGACACTGAGCTGGTTCTTGAAGGATGACAGGTGTCAATAGAGAGAAGGGAGAAGCGATGGGTGATTCCAGGCAGATGGTGCAGAATGAGTGAAGGCAAGAGGCATAAAGGGGAGCAGGACAAGAGACGGGACAGGAGAGGCAGGTGACAGACAGATCACAAGGGGCCTTACATGCCAAGCAATGTGTAGTCTAATCTCTATCATATAGCTAACGGGGAGTCATGGAAAGGCTTTATTCAAGGATGGAGCATGATTCGATTTGCAATTGTAAAAGATTACTCTTGCAGGAGTGTGGAGGCCTAGATGGGGGACAGCAAAACGTAAGACAGGGAGACAAATCAGGGCTGTTCCAACAGACAGGCGAGAGAGGCCGGGGGCCTAAAGTAAGATGGCAACAGGATGACACAGAGAAGAGGGTGGATTTGAAACATCAACGACATGTGTGTTGAGGGAAGGGGTGAGTCAAAGTTGAAACCCAGGGTCTTGATAGAGTTGCTGCAGGATGGTAATTTTTACCAGGATGGGGATTACTGGAGCAGGAACAGGTTTTGAAGGGAGGAATAGGAGCTCAGCATTAGCCATTATAAGTTTAAACGCATAAACGAGGGCATTCCGGTGCCGTAGTTGTCCAGTAGGGATGTGTAGTAGATGGTTGGCTAGAATGATCTGGAACTCAGCTGAGAAGTTTAACAGGCTGAGGACACAGCACATATTCAGGGGATGAAGTCGTGATAGCTGTGAATGAGCTTGTCCAGAGGACACTTTTAGAGAGAAAAGAATCCCTACGGAACCCTGGAGATACGGCAGCATTCAAAGGGCAGTCCAAGAAAGAAGAGTCTGAGAAAGAACAGCCCAGAAGGTAAGAGAAGAGGTAGGCTAATATAATTAAAATTATTTTACACTCTTACTGGGGACAAGGACATTGTAACTTAAACTCTAAATTAGTCACACAAAAGATTGATATCATTACCATATTTCAGGATCAGGGAATTGATGTAACATCAATGTCATTATTATCTCAAATGCTATTTATTATCTCAAATTTATTTATCTGTAATAAATCCAATTCTTCCCAACAGGACTTTTGTTTTCCCTGTTCATAAACCTGTCTCAGTTTTCCATGGGACCTGGTAATTTTTAACCCCATACCTGCTCACTGGGGCCTTTTCTAAATTTCCCATCCCGGTGTAGCTATCTTGAACACTTTCTCCACTGCTGCTCTCATCATCTGGTTCGATGTTGACATTTCTCAGTTCCATGGGATCCATTTGAGCTGTCGGCGCTTTCTCGTTCACACACAAGCTCCTTCAGTGTAAATAATATACTGTACCTTCAGCTTAAGGCTCTTCTACTTTGTGTTGACGTTCAGAACACTCTGTTCTGCAAACAGAACACAAAATAAATCATTATAACTTTTCTTTAAATTAGATAAATGAATATGGATCACCTATTTTGTATATACTCTCTGTAAAATGTGGAAAGGCAGTAAACTCCTGAACTTCATGTAAATATGTCCTGGAAGTTTCATTTAACCAATAAAAAAAAAAATGGGAGAAAGAAATTTACTAATAATTGCTAAAACAGCAGATATTTATGGAGTGTCCATGTATAATAAACATGGCAGGAGCTTTGCTAACCACTATGGGAAGAAAAAGAAATCTTAAGACATGGCAGCAGTCTTCAAGAAGATTTAGGTATTAGTAAACAGATTTCATGATTTAAAAAAAAGGTGGGGGGGGGAGTAAATGATTGAAAAATGAATATCTGCCAGGGCAGAATCTACCAGTGTCTCTACTAGCAGTAATCAGAAAGAAAACCATTGCTTTAATTTAATTGGGCATAAAAGAATTAACATCACCAAAATACTTGATAATATGCAACACAGGGTAGAATCAAACATAGGAGAGCACTTTCTAGGTACCTGGATCCTGAAGCCGAAGTTAAGAATAGTAGCAAAAGGAAGTACAGGTTTACCTTTGAATAAGCATTACTCACCATCTGTATCAAATTAAAATGTACTTTAACAGCAAAGAGATCCAGCATTCAGGCTCTACTCTGCCTTTAATTCACTAGATCTCAGCACAAGCCATCTAACTTCTTTGTACTTCATTTTTCTGGATTGTAAAGTGAAAAGGGGTAGATCAGCATTGTGTCTAAAAATAATGCCATGAATCCATTATATGCTGTTGGTACAGTTTCTCCTAAAATTTTTACTAATTTTTCTGGATTGTAAAGTGAAAAGGGGTAGATCAGCATTGTGTCTAAAAATAATGCCATGTATCCATTATATGCTGTTGGTACAGTTTCTCCTAAAATTTTTACTATTAGATTCATTCAATTATTGTTGAACCATTGTATTGGGAGAACCACACTCTCTAAAGGTGTGGTTCTGAAATTTTTACACAATCCATTTGATAAAAAAATCCTGAGCAGAAAAACTAACACAAGAATTGCTCTAGAACTCCCCAAATCCATAAATCCCCTGACAAACATAAAACTACCACATGGCAATACCTCCACAATCCAGTGCCATGGCAGTACACCTGTGGAAGGCAACTCACACCTGAAATAAGTTCACAACTCAAAATTATATAAGTGAAAAAACACACATGGAAACTCCCTAGTAGAAGTGTGAGTAGGCACAAGAAGTGATATGATTCACATCCGAGGAACTACAAATAACAAAGCCATTTAAAAGGAACTTTTAAATTAGTATAGTAAAAGTAGTAAAAAGATTCAAAATAAGAATAACAGAATAAGAACATTGCAAAAGAAGAACAAGCTAGTTTGGCAAAGTGACAAAAAAGGAGTTCTAAAAATAAAAATATATAGGGGGGAAAAAAACAGCTGAAGGGAAGGTTATAAAACTGGAAGATAGCTCTGTGGAAATCACTCAAAGTACAGCACAGAGAAATAAAGAAAGAAAATTATGATGGAGAAGTTAAGAGACATGGGAAAAAACAAGACTAAGAAGTTCAAACATGCCCTAATAGTCATTCTAATAAGAGAGAATTGTGAGACTAGAGAGAGATCAAATAGAAAGATATAATGGCAGAGAAATGTCAGAATTGTAGAAATACAGTAATTCTCAGAATTTAAAAAAAAACACCACAGTGTCTCAAGCAGGAGGAATAAAAATGAATCTACTGATTAATATAAGCAGTCTAAGTACATAACAGAAAAGATCAAGAGAAAAAGCTTAAAACCAACCAGAGAGAATTGAAGACGTGCACATGGTTAAAAGTAAAAAATAGAAACTCCTTTTTAAATGAGTACAAGAGTTTTCCTGACACAGTACCACTCTCACTTCCCAGCAGCAGCCACTAATGACAGTTTCTGTTTTTAGTTCTTCATTTAAAGTTAGCTATTATAAATTTAAATAATTCACTGAAACCTCTCTGAATTGGTTTATCAGCTCCAGACTGGAACCTACGATAGATAAGAAAATTAGCAGAGTTGTTTCCATCCTTCCTTCCCCCACACTCCTGATTATTTTAGTTAATGAAATACTATTACAATGATGACAATCATAATATTTTTATCTCACTCTATAAAACAATTAAATATGTCATAATTTGTTTGTAGGATGCTTCTAAATACAGAAAACCAATAATGAGCATTTACAACACTATGATTGTATAAATAGTGTGCTCTGAAGAACTAAGTAGTATATTTGGTTACATAATAAATGAAATATAATCCTATATTACCAAAACTATGAAAGCAGATTTCTCATGTTTGTTTACTCTCTGAATGGCTTTCTCCTTCTGGATCTTGCTCAGCTGCTAATGTTTCCTGAATCCCATTCCTTCTTCTTTCTTCAATTCATCTTGTATTATGCTGAAATACTGCCTTGAATAACTTTTTTTTTTCACACGATGTGCATATGTTTGTAAACAGAATTTCTAAGTTGTTTTGTGTTGGAAAACGTCTTTATTTTGCCTTCAAACTTTGATTGTTTAAATTCTAGATTCGGAATTATTTTTCCTCAGAATGTTGAAGATATTTCTCTCTTGACTTCCAGCTTCCACTGATGATTCTGACTCTCACTTCTTTGAAGATAACTTATTACACTTTTTTTTCTGAAGGATTTTAGAATTTTTCTCCTTATTCTTATCTGAAATTTCACCAAGATGCAATTAGATGTAAGTAGCTTTTAAAATTGATCTTATTCAACATGTGAAGGATCAATTAAAAGGTTTGTATCTTTTTTAAAAAATTGAAATATAATTGATTATACATATGTATGGGGTACAGAGTTGAGTATCAATACCTGTGTACCACATGTGGTGATCAAATCACGATAATTAGTGTATTCATCATTATACAATGTAATCATTTTTGGGGGTCCTTTACCAATTCCACCCTAACCTCCCCTCCCCCTCCCCCCTTTCCTCCTCTGTTCTCTCCTTTTGAAAGTTCAACATATTATTGTGATTGTTGTATCTTTGTTTCTTTCTTTTTCCTTGTTTATTTTTTTGGCACCCACTTATGATGAGAACATGTGGTATCTCTCTTTCTGTACCTGGCTTATTCACTTAACATAATTTTCTCCAAGTTCATCCATGTTGCTGTGAATGGCAGAAGTTCATTCTTTTTTATAGCAGAGTAGTATTCCATTGTGTATATATACATTTCCCTTATCCAGTCATCTGCCAATGGACATTCAGGTTGGTTCCAACTCTTGGCTATTGTAAATAGAGCTGCGATGAACATGGGAGTGCAGGTATCCCTCAGCATGATGATTTCCATTCCTTTGGGTATATACCCAGCAGTGGGATCACTGAGCCATATGGCAGTTCCATTTACAGTTATTCAATGAACTTCCATCCATTTTTCACAATGGCTGCACTAATTTACAGTCTCACCAACAGTGTAAGAGGGTTTCCCTTTCTGGGCATCCTCGCCAGCGTTTGTTATTCTCTGCCTGTTTGATAATAGCCAGTCTAACTGGGGTGAGACAATATCTCAATGTGTTTTTGGCTTGCATTTCTCTGATGTTTAGTGATGTTGAGCATTTTTTCATGTGTCTGTGGGCCATTCATATATCTTCCTTTGAGAAATGCCTACTCAGCAACTTTGTCCATTTTCAATTGGGTTACTTTTTTTTTTTTTTTACTGTTATTTGAGTACCTTGCACATTCTGTATACTAATCCCTTGTCTGATGCATAGTCTGAAAATACTTTCTCCCATTCTGTAGGTTGTCTTTTCACTCTGTTGATTGTTTCCTTTGCTGTGCAGAAGCTTTTTAGTTTGATATAATCCCACTTGTTTATTTTCTCTTTTGTTGCCTGTGCTTTTGGGGTCTTATTCATGAAGCCTTTGCCCCGTATTACTTCCTGAAATGTTTTCTCTTAGGAGTTTTATAGTTTCAGGTCTTATATTTAAGTCTTTAATCCATTTTGATTTTGGTATATGGCAAGAGGTACGGGTCTAGTTTCCTTCTTCTGCATATGGATGTCTAGTTTTCCCAACACCATTTATTGAAGAGGCAGTCTTTTCCCTTGATCAGAAAAATGTTCTACTGTTTTTTAAAAACACTTGTTCCCCTATATTTACTTCTAAAACTCTTTTTAGGCAAATATTGGGCCTCTTGATCCTTATCGCTAAACTTCTGCCTTTATTTTTCATCTCTTTATCTTATTGCTCAGTGTTCAAGAATATTTGATGCCACATCCAAAATAATAAATTTGATCTTCATTTATATCTATTTTATTTTTCAATCTGTCAATTACTTTTCTCTATCATGATTTTAATTTCTAATAACTTGTTCTTATGCTCTTCCTTTTTTTTCATATTACCTTTTTTGTTTGTTTCATGAATGTAATATTTTCTCATATCTTTCTAAGGATATAGATTGAAGGTTTTCAAAAGTTCCTTTTATTTCCCAAATTGTGTGTTTGTTCTGAAATTAGCTATTGTTTGTTCATATCGGTCCTTCTTTGTCATGTTGCTGGCTCTCTTTAAATTCTTAGTGATCCTAGGTTTTCTGTTTATATTTATGAATGAAGGAGTATATTGGTTAGCTTAGACAGCTAGTCCTTGGGGCTCCTCTGAAATTCCATAGGCCCATTTCACAGACGGGCTGCTCCCTTGCAGGTTCTGTGTAAATGGCTCCTCTGCACCTTGTCTGTGTGAGGAACATCCTGGAGAATGCCACTGCCAGATACAGCTGCCACTCTACGAGAGGTCAATGTACTTTCCTCCTGGTGGAGATTCCATTCCTGCTTGTTACATCTCTTTGTCTACTGTGTCCTACCTCAGGCTCTCTTTACAGACTGGATTACAGCTTTATGCTATAGGCAAAAGTGGCAGCCTAAACAGACCATCATGTCCAAACAGAGATTTCCTTAATGAATACCCCCGATCACTGGTTGCCCATGATTCATGCCTCTACTTTGCATATGGTGACTTAACTTGGAGCTGCTGCAGGGCTCCCCCTGGAAAAGCACACAGACCCTGGTTCCATTTCTCTTTCTCAGATTTTCCAACCTTATCTGCTTTCTGGCTTTAAGGAATTCTTTAAAAATTTGTTTGTTGATGACGCTGCTATTATTATTCAGTTTTTGTGGGTTTGTCCTTTTAAAAAACATCATTTTGTTTGAAGTTTCATTGCTTGACTTCCTCAAGCCTAGGTCCTAAGCTGCCTTCTTCCAATCTACTCTCAAGACTTCATATACTATGATGGTTAATTTTATGTGTCAATTTGACTGGGCTAAGTGGTGCCCAGATAGCTGGTAAAATGTTATTTCTGGGTGTGTCTGTGAGGGTGTTTCTGGAAGAGATTAGCATTTGAGTCAGTAGACTGAGTACAGAAGATTCCTCTCACTAATGTGGGTGGGTATCAGCCAATCCTTTGAGGGTCACACAGAACAAAAAGGTTGAAGAAGGGCAAATCATGTCTCTCTCCCTGAGCTGGGACATCATCTTTCCCTGCCCTCAGACACTGGAGCTCCTGGTTCTCAGGCCTTTGGACCTCAGGACTTACGCCACTGTCTGTCCTGGTTCTCTAGCTTGCAGATGGCACATCATGGGGCTTCTTGGCCTCCAAAATTACGTGAGCCAATTCCCATCATAAATCTCACTTTATATCTATATTTGTATCTATATCTACAAGGGGTCTTCAAAAAGTTCATGGAAAGATTGTATTATCTTTTAATTCTATTTTTCCACAAACTTTTTGAAGTACCCTCTATCTATCTATCAATCTGGCATCTGTCTTCTACTGGCTCTGTTTCTCTGAAGAACCCTGAGTAATACATATACTGAAGACTCCTCAAGTAACATCTTCAGCCCAGGCTTCTCCTCTGAGTGCTCGTTCCATGTGGCCAGTGGCCTAACTGACACTTGCATGTCTCAAAGGCAGTTTAAGTTCAATATGTTCAAATTCTAACTTGTGATAATCCCCTTCATCCATTGTTTCCTACTATCCAAAGAATGCTGTCACTATTTATCCAGTTATTTCATCCAGAAGCATGAGTCTTCTATTACAAATTTTTCTTTCTTACCTCCTACCACTTCATCAAGCCCTTTACGAAGTCTGGTTGGTTTTCTAACTAACATATTTCTCCAATTAGTGTAATTCTTCCCATTTTTTCCATCATCACTCTTGTCCAAGCTACTATCAACTCTTACGTTGTCTATTCTAACAATCTTCTGATTGATCTCCTTGAATCATCTCTTGCCTTCCCTAACCATGCCCCCAATTAATTCTCCACACAATAGCTAGAGTGAACTTTAAAATAGCAACAATAGATCACGTGATTTCTTTTTCTTTTTTTTTTTTTTTTCCTTTTTGTCTTTTTTCGTGACCGGCAACGGATCGCAACCCTCAGTGTCGCGCCCGTACCGGACCGGGACCAGCAACGGGATCGCAACCCTCGGTGTTGCCCCCACACCTCGCTCAGCCAGTGAGCAGCCGGTCTGTATGTGGGATCCGAACCCTCGGTGGGAGCGCCGGCGCGCTCCCAAGCGGTGCACTGTAGCAGTGCGCCACCGGGCCGGCCAAGATCACGTGATTTCTTTGCTTAAAACCCTTTGATGTCTTTCCTCTGTTCTTAGGATGAAGTCCAAAATTCTCAATGCCCAACAAGGTTCTAAATGGTCCACTCACTTCTCTGGTCACATCTCCCTCCACACCCTCCCCACCTTGGTGTTCTATCTACACTAATCTCTCAGTTTGAGGAACTCAGTCTGTTCTGTACGACCTTAGGCCATTTGCACATGCATTCTCAATGCCCAACAAGGTTCTAAATGGTCCACTCACTTCTCTGGTCACATCTCCCTCCATACCCTCCCCACCTTGGTGTTCTATCTACACTAATCTCTCAGTTTGAGGAACTCAGTGTGTTCTGTACTACCTTAGGCCATTTGCACATGAAGATCACAGTGACTGGAAAGCTCTCCACCCTCTTCTGTTCCATCCTTTACTCAGCTGACCCCTCTAGTGTGCTACAGGAATGTCTATCATGGGATTCAGTCTAAGAAATCAAGGAAGACTTCTCTGAGGAAGGGACACTGGAGCTGAGATCTTTGTTGCCATAAGCATATGTGTCTGCAGTCCTAGGGGTTCAATCAAAGTCTGTTTCACTTTGTAGTTACTCATTGATTTCATCTCTATTAAGCCATGCTAATTCCAGTATAAAAATAAAATTAAAAAAACAAAGAATATCAAACACTTATATGGCACTTACTACATGCCAGGTACTACTTTAAGTCTTTATACCTATTGACTCTTTTAATCCTCACAGCAGCCCTCTGAGGTAGTGCTATTTTCATTCTTAGTCCCACTTTACAGATGAAGTAATGGAGGCACAGGTTAAGTGGTCTCCATGCTATGCCACCTCTGTACTGCTGTCTCTACTACAGAGAATTAAAGCTTAGACAGGAGACAGAAACTCTGGATTTAGTGATAAACCAAACTGGGTATAAATCCTGGCCAAATTAACTAACTTCTGACTTTTCCATCTTCTGGAAAAAGAGGGCAATATCATTTACCACAAAGCAGTACTGGAGGTTTTGAACGAGATTATGCCTGTCAAAGTTTGGCATATAGTAGGCCCTCAATAAATTTAAATTTGTTTTCTCTCTTTCAACAGAATCCAATAATTGATGTGTTTGCATGCAAACATAACATAGTATATCATATGCATAATTTACCTTAGACACTTACAAAAGAGGGCTTTACAGTTCTCAAAACTCTCACAAACATTGCAAGCAAGATAAGTGCCCTTCCCAAATAAAGAAATTAAGATTTACTTTTATGCTATCTTTACCATACATAAAACATTTATTTCATTCTCTTTTGAAAGCAATATATCCCGTGAAGTATGAAATAGTGTTTTAAGACCCCAGCCACCTAATCCTAATTTTGGCCCTGGCCAAGGGAGATCTTCTCATAAATGTTGATGCACAATTTCCTAGCTAATATCTTCAGCTCTGAAGATTCTACTACTGATCTATTTTAAGAAAATAATGGCTAAAAGTGCAATTTTAAAAGAATTAGAACATTATGAGAAACTAAATACTCTGAATATTTTGCCTGCAGCACAAAGTATGTATCTTGAAGTATTTAGGCCACATCATGTTGCTAAAATATAGTCACAAGATTATACTTCAGTGTGGAAGGGTTTTACAGGTGATATTTATTTTCATTCAATAAGTATTGAGAATGAAACATGAGCCAGAAACTATGACAGACACAGAGAATGAGTAAGACAGAATCCCTGCACCTGAGGAACTCAGCCTACTAGAACAAAAAGATTTTGAACAAACTATTATAGTATAACATAATTAACATTTTTACTTTTTTCTCTGAATAAACATTTATTGAACGAATCAATGAATCACTGGATGGGTAGGATAGAAAAGAATGATGCTGGCAAATACTGTGATTGAAAAATATAGTTTTCATAGGCATACATTCTTCTGCTGCTCCCCATCTCAACACATGTACCTCCATCCATCCAGTCGCTCCCTAGAGGAATCTGGCCTTCAGCCCTGACGCCTCCCGTTCTCTATCCTTCACCCCCTATTCACGTCCAATTTATCACCAAGTCCTACCAGTCGTTCTTTCAACATTTATTTAATAGTCATCCACTTCTATCTCCATAAGCATTGTTATTCCAAATGACTACCCTACTGAAGGCCCTACAATGACTTTCTCATCACTATTTAAAGTCACATTTCCTAGTGTGCTGTAGTGCTCTACTTTAATCCAGACATAGCTCTTTAGTCCCATATTGAGTCACACCTCTGCTCACTCACCCTATACACTGGGCTATTTCCATTTCCCCATTGCCGCCTCAGGACATTCTCAAGTGCTGTTCTCTCTGCGTGGGATGCTCTTCCCCACATTCTAAATCTAGGTGTTCCCCAATATTAACTAAAACAAGCTAAAAAGGCCACGTGTTCAGAGAGGCCTTTCCTGATCCCCTCATCTAAACTAGATCTCCTGTTACCGGCTCATATAGCATACTCTCCTTCCCCTCATAACTTATCATGCTTTATACTTACACTTTTAGTTGCATATTATTTGGTAAAGAATTGTCTCCCCGACTAGGCAAGAAGCTTCATGAGGCTGGGAACACTGCTGGGTCTGCAGACTCTACATATGCTCAGAACTTGCCCAGTGCCTGGAGTTACATTCTACTAAGACCAATGCAGCGGGTTGTGATCTCCATTATAGATACAGGTGTGTATTTCTGCCATAGCTTTATAGGTTAATATTTCAAATGAAATGGAAATGTTCTTCTCTGGTTACCAGGAGAAAGAACAGCTTTGTTGCACAAAGAATGTTCGAATTGCTTCTAAAAGAAATATCGAATTTGGGGTGACTGAATTTCCTGCAGTCTAGCCTCTCTCCCCATGGAAGTTAAGTTTCTCTGTGATACAAAGAGGTCTTGCAGAAACAGACTGGATATTTCAGTGCAGCCGTCAACTGCATCATTAATTAGACTCACTCATTCGTGAAGATACAAAAGCAAAACTTGAAACAAAGGTATTTAGAATACTATCACATTAGTAGATTTCCAGTTCCATCACGTTTATTAAGAGACATCTAAATGTCCTAAGTAATTCTTTCCTTATCTCCAAGATGTAGTTATTAAAAATTTTAATGTCCTGTTCTTTGAATGCATAGATAAAAAGCTCAGGCTGGAAGATTCTCAAAACAGTAAATTTCTCAAATTTTACTTATGTGGATCAACTTCAAAGAGAGACAGCAAATCTGTAAAACAAAACTGTCCTTGAGTCAAGAAGCAAAAGTTACAACCTTCCCTAGTTACTGCAAACATTTATTTTACCTGATAAATAGAAGTGAAAAGTGAGCTAACATTGTCAGAACAGATTTCCCACCATCACTATCTGTCTTGCCTTTTATGTCAACCCAGTACTGGCAAATGTACTCTGGAACTGAGGTTTAGGTGGCAGATAGCCTCACGTGTCATTTACCCTTTGGTTGAACGAGCAAGTAGTAGCTGGTCATGCAGCTTCTAAAAGCCAAATTATCTTGTATCCAAGGAGCTGATTTAAATCCACGTCCAAAATATATTCAAGATAAGTGAATTTAGCTTTCACAATGAAATCAATCTCATATTGCCTTTATATTAAATTATCTGAATTTCCCCAACAATGCCATTCTAGTCACACTTCAGTAGTAAAATGGCTTGTTAGTCTATGCGTGATTTCTCACAGAAATTAGCTTCCATAAAAGCATTCAGCCTGAGGAATGTATTAGAAAAGAAACTGCTGATAACAACAGAACTGTACTTACTTGGCTATTTCCTATCGCTGCTGCTAATATTTTAGCATTTCTATTCCTTCCCTCTATTCAGACATCGCTTAGAAATAATATCTAAAAAACTAGAAAAATTAAAAGAAATAATCCTGTGCTGAGGTCTTTTCCTTTTACTAAAAATATTACATGCTTGCTAATATAAGAATTAAAGCTAACATTTGATGAAGTATAAAGAACTATACATAAAATTTGAATATGCCATTTTGCTTACAGACTTTCCAGCTCTGTTCTTAGAAGACAGATTCTCTAGTCAACTTAAACATAAATTCCTGCATAAATTTTAGTTTATATTTTCCCCAAAAGTGGTTACTTTTCAGAATGTACAGGTATACGTAGCATATATGATATTAACATGGTGAACTCTTTATGCTGCACCTTTTAATGTATGTTACTTAATAACCTGTCATGATTGTGGATGCAGTAAACTCCAAAATGTCTGCATTCTGTGTAATAGATTCTGGACCACTCCCAGAGGTACTTTTTACTTTTTCTGAAAATAAATTAACTTTACTTTCTTTAAAGTAACATATATTAAAAATAATAGCTTCAATAACCCTTAAAGCATATTATATAGCATGGCTAAAAAAAACCTCAAGATTTTAGCCATCAAAGCTACATTTTTCAAAACCTAAATGTTGCTGATATACTTCTCAGGAGTATAAATGTAAATACTTTCAAGAAAAGTCCAGAACACTATCTAAATATAAATCTGAACTGGAGGATTTTGAACTATAAAATAAATGGCAATCTTTTCTAGAAAACACACCTACATTTATTTAGTTTGTGAAAAATAAAACTTCAGTTAGCCCAATGTCCATGAATATAATATATATCATCAGTTCAAATATTTTCCCACTGATTTATAAAATAAATCTTAGTTTTAGTTAAAATCATCACCATATGCCCTGTAAGATGCCCAAGATATGGGGATACTTAAATCCACTGGATTCTCTCTCTGATGAATAAACTTGAAAACAGCTTTACTTTTAGATAATTGATTCTAGTCCTTCAAATTTAAAGCTATGCTTGTATTCTATTCGATTCCCAGTTTCTTGTAGTAACTTTGCTCTAAAAATACTACTTCATTAAAATGATCGTATTAAGAAGACAAGGTAAGACACAACTTTTTTTCTTTTTCATTTGATAATGGTGCAGCCCAAACCCTTAGCCATTCACGTCTGCTGCACTCATGGGATGTTCCTTCTTTAATTAGTCTAAATCTTTGTGGGGTTTTTTGTTTTGTTTTCAAGATAAGAAAAAATCTTTAATGGTGTAACACTAAGAATGTCCTTCTAAGGCCATTCACGTCTGCTGCACTCATGGGATGTTCCTTCTTTAATTAGTCTAAATCTTTGTGGGTTTTTTTGTTTTGTTTTCAAGATAAGAAAAAATCTTTAATGGTGTAACACTAAGAATGTCCTTCTAAAACTTCCTATTTTTTCCTAAGACAAATTATGTCAACTCTTTATTGTATTCAGTTATTAACCAGAATATATAAATAACTAAACACTTGTTATCTGCCATTTTTGCAATATTTCCATTTCCTATTATCCACTGTCCTAATTTTATGCCCAAACTTAAAATTATTTACAAAAGAAAACTGAAATCAGGATCTGGATAAAAAAACTTCAGTGTTTGACATTATATTGAATCTTTTCTAAAATAAGAAAAAAGTTACCCAAGTAGTAATTTCAAACATTTTAATTTGTAATGAATAAACCAATTAACACAATAAAAAGAAGAAAGTATGCATTATTTTAACGTTGCAAACATTTATGTAAAAACAGCTATACCTTAATGATTTATCCAGTCCTGTGCAGTCTTTTCTGGATTGTTTGGAGTGGCAGATCCCTGCAGCAGAGTTGACTTATGTGAACCTTTGGGGATCTAGACAATGATTTAAAGACCGGTGGGAGTGAACGAGACAAGCCAATAAACACCACCACCTCACTTCAACACCTCCCTCTGTCCCACTTGCGTCAGTTCTTTAAAAAAAGAGGAGCTAATGAGTTTACTGTTGTATATTTGGATTAAACATCGGTTACACCAATTTCTATTTACTCTGAGAATTTTGGCTTTTATACAATGAAATACTAAGTTACTGAACGTTTCACCTTGATTGGTGCCATTCTGTATCAAGACTCTGTAGGTTGGTTGACTGATAAA
Organism: Galeopterus variegatus; assembly: GCF_000696425.1. NCBI lineage: Eukaryota > Metazoa > Chordata > Mammalia > Dermoptera > Cynocephalidae > Galeopterus > Galeopterus variegatus. Next base: position 290,208 of record NW_007726315.1, on the reverse strand, counting down.
TCTAGAAATGTTAATTTTCAAAAGGCTTATGAATTGAAGTCAAAGCAAAACAATATAATAATAAAAGGCCTAGGGTCTAATTGTTTAATGAAATATTAGAATCAGAATGTATAGAAAATATTGATTATGTAGTGGAAGAATTATTTTCTTTAGAATTGTTGACCTGCTCAGAGGAAAACTTTACAGAATGACAGACACTTCTAAATGGTGCTAAATTACTCAAGGTACTAAGTTACTCAAGATTGGAAATCATAGACCATTGACAGCCACCACTACTCCTCCAAAAAGGCACTGTGCTAAGTAAGCAAAAGGCTGTTTGGCATTTAATTTTTTTTTCTAAATGGATATTTGCTCCCTTTAATAAAATCTACTTGGCTCCCAAACTATCAGAGGAAGAGTTAAAATGTGTTGGCAAATAATTTATTATTCTGTTATAAAAATGAATCAACTGGACATTATTCTGAAAATGAGGTGAGAAAAACAGATTTGAAATCAATCCAGAATTAAGGGTTCTTTGCCTTTTAAATTTATGACATGAATGAACAACTGTCATAATCCAGCAATTCCTATTTCTATAAAAAACAAGTCAATAGTTTGGATTTGGTGATATTTACTCGTCTGAGAGTCATGGCAGAAGGAAAGGCAGATGGACAGAATTTAAATTGAGGTCAATGGTAATCTGACTTTTTCTTGTGTTACTATTTCTTTTTATGACTTTCACTAGCTAACAATACTCATACATGCTATGAATTTTATGTGGTCATTTCATGAGAAACAAGAAATTTATAATAATATCAACACAGAGAAAGAGAATATATGGTGATAACTCATCCATTTCAGCGACCCTTTCATCAAACTGTGGCTTACTGCCTTCAAACAGAACATAGAAGGTCCTACAGAGTGTATCTCAATATAACATCTATTGAAAGTACAAAACTGTTGGCTCAAAGTAAAGTGATTCAGATCATACCTATACATCGGTTTAGAATTTTTCTTCCCCGTATTTAAAATCACTGATCATCTGTTTAATATTTCCACCTTTAACAATGTCCTCAAAGGGAAAGTTCCAGCTGGATCAAGTTAAAATTAGTCAACAATTTGATTTTTAGTGATTAGGATATTTTGAAAGCTTCTGAAGAAAATAGTAAAATCAGCAGGGGAGGAATGCTGGACGCATGACGAGGTGAGGGTCAAAGTGGAAATGAGGGCAGTGAGGAGGTTGACTGATAGTTTGGATTTGGTGATATTTACTCGTCTGAGAGTCATGGCAGAAGGAAAGGCAGATGGACAGAATTTAAATTGAGGTCAATGGTAATCTGACTTTTTCTTGTGTTACTATTTCTTTTTATGACTTTCACTAGCTAACAATACTCATACATGCTATGAATTTTATGTGGTCATTTCATGAGAAACAAGAAATTTATAATAATATCAACACAGAGAAAGAGAATATATGGTGATAACTCATCCATTTCAGCGACCCTTTCATCAAACTGTGGCTTACTGCCTTCAAACAGAACATAGAAGGTCCTACAGAGTGTATCTCAATATAACATCTATTGAAAGTACAAAACTGTTGGCTCAAAGTAAAGTGATTCAGATCATACCTATACATCGGTTTAGAATTTTTCTTCCCCGTATTTAAAATCACTGATCATCTGTTTAATATTTCCACCTTTAACAATGTTCTCAAAGGGAAAGTTCCAGCTGGATCAAGTTAAAATTAGTCAACAATTTAAAAAAAAAAAAAACTCCTTTAGTGATATCATCATGGCATTTTGCAATGATATTGGGAAAGTTAGCCTCTTGTTCTCATCATGACTTAACCAAATTTCTAATTTCAGTCAAGATGAAATAATAATTGGAAGTAGAATCTGCTTATAACCAAAATGGAAGAAGACGTAGAAATAGTAATGTTTAAGAAACCAATTTACCTAATTTTTAATAATTTTCTATTGCTTTCATTTCTGTATTCACTTGCTTTTCTTTGCTCCCATTTCAATTTTCCTTTGGGTCATCTATCTTTTTTCTCACTTCTGTTTCTTTTTAACTTTTCTATACTACACTGTATTTATAATGCCTCCCTCCCCAAAAAGAGTTACCTTTTATTATTTCAGCTTTTAGTTTTATAAACTCAACATCTAATAAAGTAGATCAAGTCCCAGGACCTCATGTTTGTTATAATTCTACAACAGATACTTGTGCTTCCAAATATGGATGACACTTAAATTAATTCAACTGTTTTTTAATAGTATTGTAGGTAAATGTCTATCTGACCTACCAAACCTCTCCTAAAAAAAAAAAAAAAAGGAACTAGCAGAACTGCAGTTAGAAATAATATTTTGATTACTTCTTTTTGACGTAGGATTTACTGTCTGCCTTTTGGTTTTCAGACTTACAGTATTGAGGAGAATTTGTGACTTTTTTTGATGTCACATCTTTGGTACTCCAAATTCTTCATCTTATTTCTCTTTTAATATAGATACTTTCCAAGAAAAGAAAAAAAAACCCATAGAGAAATATTACAGAAGTCTTCCTACATTATTCAAATAGCAGAATTTCATGTTATCATGAAAGTTAGTCTAGTGTTTATGTGCTTGTGCTACCATATGATTCTGTACATTGCTCATATAGTGATGAAAGCTTAGATGTATTATAAGTATCTCTTTTCATGGTTCTGTAATTATTAACCTCAACTTACAGAATAAAAGAATAAGAAACAAAAGAAGATAAAATTTAATATCACCCCAGAAACCACACAGCAAATTAATTGTAAGTAGAGAAGTAAAGATTAATAATTTTCTAATTCCCCTTCAGCAGAGCTTCTCAAATATCCATGGAAGCTTGGGCTACTTCTATTTTTTTTTTCTTTTTTTGAGGCACCAAATATATTCTTAACAAAATTTTTTTAAATCTCAAACAAAATTACTAAACTGTAGTGCATTTTAAATGTTTCTGTCTGACAAAAATAACACCTTAACACACATACAATACAAATGATTATATGAATGACCTCATTTGATGATACCTTCAAAAAGTCTAAATTTAAGACCCTCCCAAATATGAGGACCCTAAAGTGCTTCTCAGCCCAGGTCCCTGGAGAAACCCTGATTTTCCATTCTCAAAACCTCCTTAACCCAGTGAAATGCAATGACTCACAATTTCTGAGGACATTGCTTAGTGGTTGGTGTCCCCCTGTCCTCCACCCAACCTAAACCACCTCTACAGTTATACAATGAAGCATTTTGGAAATGTTTGCATCGTCAACTACTATGGTGCAAAATTAACAAACAAGTTTAGTGCATCTTGACAAATTTATTGACTTTGCCACAGACCTAAATGGAAAATTGCTTTTAGCCTAAGGTGACAAAAAAAGCTAGTTAGTAGACAGCCCATAACATTGATGACACTTTGTCTCTGCCTTTTCTCTTTGAAACAGATCTACCTGGTCCATTTCATTTCTTGATCCCACATTGAAATGATGCAGAGAAACGTATCACAATTTCATTCTGGGCTTCTGCTTGAACAGATATATCATGGGGCGGAAGGATAACAAGGTCTGTGAGGCTTATGCATGATTATGATTATAATGTACTGAAATTCTAAATGTTAAATTAGAGCTTCTAAAAGCTCACCTTAGAAAATGATTTCTAGGGCCGCCCCGGTGGCGCACTGCTACAGTGCGCTGCTTGAGAGCGCAGCGGCGCTCCCACCGAGGGTTCCAATCCCACATACAGACCGGCGGCTCACTGGCTGAGCGCTCCCGCCGAGGATTCGGATCCCACATACAGACTGGCGGCTCACTGGCTGAGCGAAGTGCGGGCGCAACACCAAGGGTTGCGATCCCGTTGCCGGTCCAGGTCTGGTACGGGCGCAACACTGAGGGTTGCGATCCATTGCCGGTCACGAAAAAAGACAAAAAGGAAAAAAAAAAAGAAAATGATTTCTAGCTTTTAAAATGTCTTTCTGAGAATATAGTACTGCTAAGAGATGTCTAATTATAGCAACACTTCCTAAACAACTAAATCGCCTTGTTAACTTAAGATTTCACACCAAATGCAGTACTAATACAGTGCTGCATGAGCTAACTGCCTTTTTGATGAATAGCAATTGAGGGTTTAAAAAAATTACATTCTTCTTGGGTCACAGCACATTAATTTCCATTGCTCTCTTTCATAATACAACCTGTCCCTTTCTTTTAAAAGCAAATTCCCTACTAGAACAATTTTGATGCATTTTGACTTTATAATTTCATTAGTGATCAGACTTTGTAAATGTGGTGCCATCTTGCTTGAATTTGGACTCCCAACAGTTTCTCAAGCTTTGATGCAACAGGCTGAATGGCTAGACTGGGATGAAACAGAAGACACAAAAGGCAAAAGGGCACTCAGCAAGACTTTTAAGGGGAAGGGACCCTCCTAAATGGTGGTGACACAAACTTATGCTGTGAAAGACTCAGAATCCTTACTAACCAAGGATGTGCTCAGGCACTAAAAACTACCCTATCCGGAATGTTCAAATAAGGAATGCATGCCCACCAGAAAGTGTCCTTCAAAGGAATTTGAACTGGAAGAGATAAATAACAGACAGTGTAGCTTACATTTCCTAATTTATTGTTCAGTGAACTCAGAAGGATTTCCAGTCCGGTCTCTTCTGTAGAGGAGATGGCAGGTTTCTGCATGGGAGCTCATTTCTGTTGCTGGGATCCAAACAACTCCAGAATAGAGCTGTGGTACAGTCAGAGCCCTTCACAGGGCCACCTGTGGACTGGATGTTCCTGTCCTTTGCCACAAGAGTTAGCAGTGCCCAGCACGGCAACTTAACTGAGCTTTTTGTACCTTATGAATGCTTAGTTAGAAATTATTAACCCTGGAAGTCTGGGTATAAAATTGTTAGCTTCAGTCTTTCTTTAAATGTAGGAAATCTCAGAAAAAGTAAATGTTTTGATCTCATTTAGTGGGACAGCATCAGAGGCAGATCGTATATTTAAGAGGATTGGGGATGAATTCAAGTATGTCTAGACAGCTAATTTAGATTAGTTTATAAACAATCTCTTTTGTTTCTTTACCTTGATTAATATTAGACTATTCCTGGCTCATAGTAGATACTATATAACTGTTGAATGAATTGAAGTTTTTATTAAAGGAACTGATTCAATCTGTGCATCCAAAACCTCTTTTTAAAACTTATGAGGTTGCAACAAGAAACATTCTAGTAATTATCCTAATTGATTGTCCCTGCCATATATGAAAATGTTGCTTCCTCTGCTAAGAGCCAATTGTGAGATATAAAGTAAATGCCCATGCTGTATGCAAAGACCCACTAGTTTCTTTAGAGAGAGCTGCCTTCCTGGAATACTAAGCTGTAATTACAAATCATATGCTCAATGAATGATAAGGACATGTGAAAATTATAAGTTGTAAAAAGCAAGATACAAAATCCAATAATAATATGATTCTCAGGTTGTATTAAAATTATGTATACAATATATACAAATATATGCAAAAAAAGCCTGAAATAACATACTAAAATATTAATAGTGGTATTTCCAGAATGTGTAAATGTAGATAATCTTTATTTTTTCTCAACTATATTTGCTGACTATCCTTTAAAAAAGATGGATCGCTTTTATTATCAGAAAAACAGTAAATATAATTAGAAACAAAAGCAGCAAAAACAAAGAGTTCCTTTCTTAGGTTTTACAATTGTTAGTCAATCATTAACCACCAGCTAAATCTCTATTTTTAGTGAGAATATTTTGAGTACGTAAAAAGCAAACAATCAACTCCCTTCAAAAAATCTTTGATTCTGAATGGGAACTTATGAGCTATTCAGAGTCTAGATAAAATTATACATCTCAAGTTTGTTCTGAAAGAATAGATGATTTTTTCCCTATCTGCAAGAGTGATTCTAACAGATCTCAAAATATTGTCAAGAAAAATGGAGATCAATTTGTATTTTGGTATAATACGGAGTCATCTGACTCATTCAATAAGTATGATTGAACACCTGGTACATGTGCCAGACTTCATGCTAGGGGCTAAGGCAAGAGAGACAATGAAAAAAAAAAAAAAAAAGTGCAGTCTCTGCTCCCAAGACCTGGCCCCTCAAGTGAATCCATTGCTTAAGTAGGTCAAGATAACAAACTGTGGTGTGTGAAATGCCCATGGGATCTGAGGGGCGGGAGAAGTGTGGCACCAACTTGGCTTGAAAGTTACAGGGAAGACTTTCTGGAGGAGGTGACAGCTGAGCTCAAGCTGAAAGAATAAACAGGAGTTGGAAGGAGACTGCAGCAGAGCACACAGCATGGGCAGGGTCAAAGAGGCAAGTAGCAGAATGTTCTTGGAGTGATGAGGAACACGACGGAAAGGTCACTGCAGGGATCAAAGGGGGCTCTGGGTACTATGTCTTTTCTTTGTTCTGTTCAATTTAAATAAGTTCATAAAAAGGTCCAGCCCAGCAGTGCCACATAGAGCTCAATATTTCAGATATGTGAAAAAAATGTGCTTTGTTAGAAGTTGAGATGATAAAAGTTACTGCAGTCAATAAAATCCAACTGGGTTGCATGAGACAACTCTACCCTGCATTGCATCTTTGGAGAGAGTGTTTATGTGGCTGTGGGCCTCTGCTTTGATGGTGGTATTATACACTTGGCTAAGAACAGAAAAACTCAGGTTCATTAGGTATTTTGTTTCAAATAATGTAAAATATATGAAAAAGGAGCTAATTATGAGTCTTACAGGAATTGAATATTTAACTACGGCAATCTTGACTCTATTTCTTCCTGGATATTTGTAGATTATTTTTAAGTTAGAATCTAAGGTTCAACATATTTAAACATATCTTAATTATTTTAAAATCCACTTAAGTAAGGATTGATGCTTAAGTAAATTATGAGTAATTTATCTGGTAATATTAATGTCTTAACTTGCAAGCATCCATATTCTCTAATTCTTCTGTAATAGAATCTAGCGTAGTGCGATAAGCAGCAATGGGAAGACTGATACATGCTTCTTAGAATGGTTGACCTGATTTTTATGTGTGCATAAGACAGTCGTATTGACTCAAGTAGTTTTGCCTATGTCCTTTCTCTCTTCAAAAGGCTGATGGCACTTCCTCTGATGTTTGCTTAAGACTTTAGCATTAACTTTTTCTGAGGAGCCTGAAAGGAGCTCCACTGTTTTTATCTTGAAACTATCCCTGTTTATTCCTTCTAATCTACATGAGAAGGCTTCTGAAGCCCTAAGGATCTGAACATGTTCTTCTCTTCTGTTATGCAAACACTCAGCACTGGATTTTGATTCAGAAGATTTGGATTAAGGTTCCGATTCCATCAATCAAAACTGTGTTATAAACTCATCAATAAACTCTCTGAGCCTTCCTAGGGTGACAACAGGACTGTTGGGAGTAGCAAATGAAATTCACATATCCATTTATTGTGGATCTACTATGTGCTGGGCAGTATTTTAATAAACCAAAAACAATGAAATTTTATAAACCTAAAATACATTATAAACACAACTATAGTTCAAACTGGCTTCCTTTCTTTTTCCCCATGGAGCTTCTGTTGTCACTATTTTAACTAAAACACTTAGCAATGTAAATAAGTGGTAAGTACACCTGTATAGTGGTCAAAGAAAAATCAAGTGGTTATCCAATAAAAATATGTTGGACATAAAATTCTGATATGTTGAGATAAAACCCTGATTCTAAATATTTCAATTTAACTAATTCCCCTCATCAAAATTTTAATCAAAGGTAAAAGGTGAACAATGGAATGAATTCTTTAGTCTTTTTTTCTTTCCCTTTCCTGTTTTCGATCAGTCAACCAACCAATCATTCAATCAGTGAGTAATCATTGAACATCTATGAAGTGTCCAGAATGGTGCTTATCAGTGTTGCCATGTCTTCAGGCTTTCCTTCCACTTCCTAACTTTTGGCTCTATCTTATCCTGATTGGTCATAAGCCTTAGAATAGTTGGAGAGCTTTGCAGTTGAGTTGATATACCCAAGAATTCTGTTGATATATACATATATATTTAATTATGGATTATATGTTATATATACGAAGAGAGAGATCTGTATATCTTTATCTATGCCTACAGTTATATCAATTAGGAAGCATAGTACTTTTTTTCCTGTTCAAAGAAATTCAGCTTTTATTCTTCAGTTCATATGCAATGTTCCTATAGCAGCATTAATATTTTCTCACTGTAATTCCACAGTCTTTACCAAATATGGGGCTGCCCAATGAAATGGAAAGCACATTGACTCTGGAGTCCAAATTCAAGGATTCAGATCTGATCCCTGCTCTGCTGCCTAGTAGCTGAGAGACTTTAGACAAGTTAGAGTTAACCTTTCCCTCCTTTGTTCTGAGGCTGCCTCCTACAAGCTTTATTGTTGAGCTGACACGTTACTGTAACACATTTGTTTACATGTCTGCCCTGCTAGACTTCAAAGTCCTCAAGAGCAGACACTGTGTCTTATTCACTATAGCATGGGATCCAATAGTACAGACGCTGAGCTCAACTGCCTAGACTTAAATCAGATTTCTGTTACTTATCAGTGTGTGACTCTGGGCAAGCTGTTTGCCATTGTTTAGAATTTGAGTACAGACCTCAGTTTTCTCATCTGTACAAAGGAGATAATAATATGAGGATTAACTAAGTTAATATTTGTACAGCATTCAGAAGGGTTTCTGGCACATAGCAAACATTATGTATTTGTCATATATGTATATTTAAAAATTTTTCTCTAACTTTAATGCCTAATATGATACCTACTTATAGATCTTTGTTGAATAAGTAGATAAAATCTCATGTAAATATTCTGGAACTTAGTTTTCTCTTTAAAACTGGGTCTAATAAACACTTATACAAGGTTACTGTGAGGGTTAAATGAGATAATAGATATTTAAGCATTATAAACATATAAGGTATTTTTTATTGCTGTTCATTTAGAGTGACTATATAATATTAGCAAAATTGATTATAGAATTAAATTGGTTTCAAAACCTTTTGCTTTGGAAGTGTATTGTTACAGTTTAGTAGATCATTACTTCATTTGTTAAACTATTGATTAGCACTGTTGTAAAGCCGGAAAAGGGCAGGTTTTGACCCTGACCCATGGAATCTCAGAAAACAACCTGTAATAAGACATGGTTTGCAATATGTGTTTGTTTAATATTAACCAACCTGTGAAGCTGAACAGCACCATAGTACATATTTAACCCTGAACCTGTCCTCAAAGCTAGTGTTTAAACATGCAAATGCACTGGTAAGTTTTGGGGGGTTGGTTTCGTTTTGCTTTGGGTTATAGTTCTTTTCAGTGAGATTAACAAAACATGATGGTGACCCGAAGATGTACTAAGGCACATTGTCCAAATGCCAAAGTAAGAGAATGACATCTTGCTTACACTCTAAGATTTGAGGTTGCTGGGCATTTTAGCACTAATTCCCAAATCAGCCAGCCACACAGTTTTGATCTAATCACAGTCAGTTAAATCAAGAGTAACCATTATGAATCAGTGCACAAATAAGCTAGTTCCATGAACCAATGATTGGCTGGCTCTCTTTGAGGCAGCTTCTTGATCAAACAGGTTCCCATAATTGCTGGGCATCTTCTATCGTTGCATATCTTAAATTCAGGAAAGTCTTACAAACATGCAGATATGCTATTTCTCATTAACTTGAGGTAACCTGGATAAGATTGCTTAAAATTTGAGTTGAAGTCTAAATGACTCTGGTGTCAAAACCTTTCGTAGATCCAATTTGACTCATTCTTTGAGATTTAGAAATTAGAAATTGTATACATTTCCATGTGCAGAAATAGATGAGGTACCATGGCTTTGTGAAACAAGTTCTCACCTAAAATCTTTAAGAAACTATTTTCTTTCAAAGCTTTTCATTATCTCACGTAATCACACTTAGTTAACCTATATTATGGTTGCTGAATTATTTGAAAATAATTAGCTACAAACCATAACAAGATAGTATGCCTGGATTAAGTAGATTTTGGAGCAAAACAACTTTTTAAGGATTTTAAGTGGCTAGGGGGACCTCTCTGTCTCTCCGTCTCTCTCTCTCTTTCACACACACACACACACACACACACACACACACACACACACACACACACGGAGATAGTCCTCCTTTTATCTCTTTCGTAGACTGATAATTTAAGGCCTCTTTTTAATTTTTATTCTACTACTCCTTTCTCCTTCACTCTCTTCTGTAACCCCTCCCTTCCTTTCTTTCTTATTTTTGCACAGAACAGCAATTTACTAAAGGCGGTATGCGTATTCTTTATTTACTTTTCTATAATGAAATGCTTCATGTAAGGAACTTAGAACATGACCTGGGATTCAGAAAGAATTAAATAAATATTAGTTGTTGTTTTGGGTAGTGTTTTAAATCAGTGGACCACATAAAACAGCCCTAGGTACGTAATATTTTTATGGGAATCTAGCAGTAGATTATTTTAGATTCAGAATAATGATCACATATTTAATAACTGAACTACAATCCAAAAATTTAATTCCATATTCTTGGCTGAAAACCAGATGGCAAATTTAATTCCTAGGCCTCCTGGCAAACATTTCAGGAATGGCTCCCAAACTTTTGTTATTTATAATATTTAAAGGTCCCCAAGAGAAATGGCTTTCATTAGTGGGCTTCTTAAAATATTCATCCACTTGGGTATTAGCAGTTCTTGCCTTGTGTTCCCTTGTTAAGGACCTAACATTTCTTACATGGGCAACCCTGGAAATATATATATTTACATCAGAAATGCTGACATGATCTTGATGCCACCAGCACTACTGTGGTCTGCTACAATGTCTGTTTACTCTGGTCTGATATTTAATTAAATAT
>NW_007726315.1:278140-278865 GCF_000696425.1 Galeopterus variegatus | reverse complement strand
ACCATAATAATATTTCTAAAGACTTAAAAATATTTCTGTTACTTTTTAAATATATATATATGTATAATGTGTATATATATATATATACACACACACACACACACACACACACACACACATGGAATCTTAAAGGTTAAGAATATTTGGAATGTGTTATAGTGACTCTGGCAAAGAACACATAGTCATAGCAATGTAAAAATTTGGGTTAATGACTATCACTTTAGAAAAGGCATGATATGCAAACATAAAGCCTTGTTTTTATTTTGCCTGACATGTTTTGTGTGTTTGAAGTTTATTCGTTGAAAGTGAACCTTGAAGAATATTAAAAAACAAAAAAACCAAACTAAAACCACTCTGTACCTATTTTTGAAATACACATATAAAACATTGCTTCTATTTTTATTGTGGGAAAATTATTTGCACTTTACTGTAAAGTGGGCAGCTTATTAGGCCTTCTTTTGGCCTCAATCAGTACATCTGGTAGCCTAAATCCCATAGGGAATTTGAAGCCTACTACACCTTACTATTTCCTTACTTTCCTTGTTCAAATAAGTGCTACCTTCATTTATTTTTCTGTTAATTTTGGTGCAGAATAAAGAAGTTATAAAAATGTATTCACATGGGCTATTGAACTGTTTTTCTACATTTCCTGCAAAACTTAAATATTTACAAAGCCAGAAACTCAGAAATATATACATATACATTAGTGTTATTGACAGAATTAC
>NW_007726315.1:274588-277800 GCF_000696425.1 Galeopterus variegatus | reverse complement strand
TGTAAAGTGGGCAGCTTACTAGGCCTTCTTTTGGCCTCAATCAGTACATCTGGTAGCCTAAATCCCATAGGGAATTTGAAGCCTACTACACCTTACTATTTCCTTACTTTCCTTGTTCAAATAAGTGCTACCTTCATTTATTTTTCTGTTAATTTTGGTGCAGAATAAAGAAGTTATAAAAATGTATTCACATGGGCTATTGAACTGTTTTTCTACATTTCCTGCAAAACTTAAATATTTACAAAGCCAGAAACTCAGAAATATATACATATACATTAGTGTTATTGACAGAATTACAAAGGAACACCAAATAGGCTTTTTATTTCAATTCTGATCAAAAATTTTTAAAAGTACCTATGTAGGAAGTAACAGTTCAGAGAGATTGGGAAATCTTGGTATAGAATAACCTCTCACCAGTTCAGAGGATCAAATTCCTAAAAAGTCCATGACAGGAGAATTCCAGGTCGAGTAACTTAGTAGCTTATGGGGAAAATGTGGTTTATGGGGTTGAAGCCAGGCCTGTGTCAATCTGTGAAATATTTTTAAACACTGTATTAGTACATTTCCATTGCTTATAAAAAAATACTTGAAACTGGGCAATTATAAGAAAATGAAATATATTGCTTGTGGTTTCTGAGGCTGGGAAGTCCAAAGTCCAAAGTCACATCTGGTGAGAGTCTCCTTTGGTGGTGGCTTTACAGCAATGCAGGGGTCTCACATGGCAGAAAATGGCAGAGCAGAGAGAGAGAGAGACTCTCATGTGCTCTCTTTTTAAAGCTCTCAGAAACACTCCCCTAACTATTACTATTAATCCATTCACTATGGCTGGTCCTACAATCTAATCACCTCTTCAAGGACCCACCTTTCAATTACCATAATAGGATTTCCCACCCTCAACAGTTACAGTGAGAATTAAGCTTCTAATACATGAACTCTGGGGGACATAATTCAATCAATCCACAGCATTCCACCCCGGCCCCTAAAGTTCATGTCCTTCTGACAGATGAATATGTTCCTCCCATCCCCCAAATCTTAATTTGTTTCAGCTCATAAGCTCCAAAGTTCAAAGTCCCATCTGTGAAAACGAAACAAGTTATCTACTTCCAAGATACAAGGGTGAGACAAGCATAGGGTACATATTCCCATTCAATAAGGGAGAGATAGGCCAAAAGAAAGATGTAACAGTCCCAAACAAGTCTGAGACCCAGCAGGGCAGGCATTAAATCTCAAAGCTGGTGAATCACATGCCTTCACTCCATATTTGGCATCCTCTGCATGCTGGTGTGGGGGTTGTGTCCCCAAGTCCTTGGACAGCTCCGCTCCGATGGCTTACTTGGTCTTTGGCCACACTTCAACTATTGCAGGCTGACGTTCCACTCTGGTAGCTCCACAGGTCTGGGGTCTCCATGGCAGTCCCACTCTCACAGCTCTACTAGGCATGGCGCTGATGGAGTTTTTCTGCTGCAACTCTGACCCCACATTTCTACTTGGCATTGCTCTAGCGAAGGCTCTATGCAGTGACTCTGCTTCCATGACAGATCTCTTCCTGGGTCCCCAGGCTTTTCCATACATCAGTTGAAACTGGGGTGGGGGCTTCCAAGCCTCCACAGCTCTGGCATTCTGTGAGCCTATAAACTTAATACTACGTGGATGCCACCAAAGTTTTTGGCTTGTATTTTCCAAAGCTGTGGGTCCAGCCACACCTGGGACTAATTTAGCCAATGCTAGGGCAGCCAGAGCAGCAAAAGCAGCCAGGATGCTGGTGCAGGAACCAGCATGCCTACATGACCCCGGGCAGTGAACCCGTGGAAGGTGCTTCAGGCGTGTTCCCCAAGACCATTCTGTCTCCCTAAGCCTCTGGGCCTGTAACGGAAGGGTTGGCCCCAGAGGCTCCTATAAAGCCTTCAGGGCCTTTTCCCCCTTTTCTTGATAGTCCATTTCCTTTGTATTAATCTTCTTAATACCATTGCATTTTTCTACTGAAAATGCTCTCTGCTTCTCCACTACATGGCCAGGCTGCAAATTTTCCAAATCTTTATGCTCTGCTTCCCTTTTAATTATGGCTCTATGTCATGCTTTTGCCACTATAACTCAGTGTAGGCTGCTACAAGTAGTCATGTAGCTTCCTGAATATTTCATTGCTTAGAAATTTCTTCTGCCAAATACTCTGGGTCAGCACCTTGAAGTTCCACATTCCATAAAATTTTGGGGCATGAACAGAATGCAGCCAAGTTCTTGCCAGTTCACAGCAAGGGCAATCTCTGCTCCAGTTTCCCATAAGTCCCTTCTCATTTACATCTCAGATCTTCTTGGAAATGGCCTTTACTGTCCATATTTCTATCAGCATTCTGGTCACCAACATTTAACCAGTCTTTAAGAAGTTCCAAACTTTCCCTGGTTTTCTTGTCCTCTAAACTCCCTCCAGCTGGTAGGCTTTTTCTAGCCTGCTCCTCCAAATTCTTCCAGGCTTTGTCCATTACCCAGTTCCAAAACTGCTTCCACATTGTCTAGTATCTGTTATAAGCAACACTTCTAAGGTATTAATTTTCAGTATTTGTCTGTGTTGGGAAAATAGAGTGGTTTGGTCAAGACCCTCACCTCAGGTCCGGTTGGGTGTGGTTCAGCACATCCTTTGTAAGCAAATTGTGTGTGTGTGTGTGTGTGTGTGTGTGTGTGTAGTTAATGCATGTGCACACCACTGTATCATTTTTTAGTTTTGCTGCTATTCTTGTGTTCTTCAGAGTTTGTGAAGCAGGCTGGCTGGTGATTTACTGCCTCGGGAAGCTACCACCTGGGCAGCCATGCTTTCCAAACTGCAGCTTCCAAGGACCTGTTTGCTGGTTACCTAGCTCATAGACCTGCATGTGAAGGGGTCTGGTGGCAAAGCCTGGCATGTAAAGGGTCCGGGGACCCAGTCTGGCATGTGAAGGGTTTGTGACCCAGTCTGGAACTGGCTTGAGGGTTCTGTGAGCTCCAGACCTAGCCCTAGCTCGACAATTGGCCCAGTTGTTGCAGATACCGACATTAGCTTAGCACCACAATTGGCCCAGTCAGCAGGATTACGGGCAAGTAAAAGACCACAATAACTGGCATAGTCAAGTAGCTTTACAGTCTGTTTCTCTTGCTTATATTAAAATACCTGGAACTGGGTAATTTATAAGAAAACAAAATTTATTGCTTGCAGTTTCTGAGGCTAGGAAGTTCAAAGTCCG
>NW_007726315.1:266496-273588 GCF_000696425.1 Galeopterus variegatus | reverse complement strand
CAGCACATCCTTTGTAAGCAAATTGTGTGTGTGTGTGTGTGTGTGTGTGTGTGTGTGTGTGTGTGTGTGTAGTTAATGCATGTACACACCACTGTATCATTTTTTAGTTTTGCTGCTATTCTTGTGTTCTTCAGAGTTTGTGAAGCAGGCTGGCTGGTGATTTACTGCCTTGGGAAGCTACCACCTGGGCAGCCATGCTTTCCAAACTGCAGCTTCCAAGGACCTGTTTGCTAGTTACCTAGCTCATAGACCTGCATGTGAAGGGGTCTGGTGGCAAAGCCTGGCATGTAAAGGGTCCGGGGACCCAGTCTGGAACTGGCTTGAGGGTTCTGTGAGCTCCAGACCTAGCCCTAGCTCGACAATTGGCCCAGTTGTTGCAGATACCGACATTAGCTTAGCACCACAATTGGCCCAGTCAGCAGGATTACGGGCAAGTAAAAGACCACAATAACTGGCATAGTCAAGTAGCTTTACAGTCTGTTTCTCTTGCTTATATTAAAATACCTGGAACTGGGTAATTTATAAGAAAACAAAATTTATTGCTTGCAGTTTCTGAGGCTAGGAAGTTCAAAGTCCGGGGAACATATCTGGTGAGGGTCTTCTTTGGTGGTGGCTTTACAGCAATGCAGGGGTCTCACATGGCAGAAAATGGTGGAGCAGAGAGAGAATGTGCTCTCCTTTTAAAGCCCTACAAACCACATCCCTGACCACCATTATTAATCCATTCATTACAGCCTGGTCCTACAATCTAATCACCTCTTCAAGGACCCATCTTTCAATTACCATAATAGGATTTCCCATGCTCAACAGTTATAGTGAGAATTTAGCTTCTAATACATGGACTTCAGGGGACACAATTCAATCAATCCACAGAATATACATAAAAGTAAAAATACCACCAATAACATTTTTACATATTTTAAAATAACAATAATAAATACAATTAAATTTCAATTTCCCATCTTTTGCTCACTAAAAAGCTCCTAGAGTCTTTCTCTCCCAGAGCTCCAACAACTGAAAACTCCTACGGCTTTGTTATGGATGAACATACGCATACCAGGGGACATTTTGGTATGTCACCTTTTTCCATGAAAATGTCTAATGCCTTTCTGATTTTAGGAATTAAAGGTGTTGCCTCCTGTTTGCTAACTCACAGTGTGGGTCCACAAACAGGACTAACTTTGATGTTTGACACAGAGAAATTTCTGGAAACTTTAATTAACCTACTAGGCCTGGATGAGTAGATATTTCTCAGGCCTGTTGCTCTGCCTCTCAAAGCACATGTTTTTAACCTGGGACAGGAAAATTACATTAAAAGGCAGAAATTGCCAGCTCTTCTTGCACTGGTTGTTACTTCCTCCCCTCAAACCAAAACTCAGTTGTAAGGCCTTACCCCAAGCCCCTGGTTTCCCTGTGTCCTCCAAGCCTTCGTACAAAAGCATCTTTCCACACTGTGCATCCATTTTTCTTCCCTTTCTATTCAGAGCTCCTGGTTCTTACTCTTTTTCCCTTAATTATTCTCAACTGGACTGACTGGGAATGTGCATATATGATATTAAATTCATGCACCTTCAAAAAAGATATATTGAAACAAATCCATGTATACTATGAATTTTGCAGTTGCATAGCTGATTACAGTTAAAAATTAATTACTATTGAAGCAATAACTTAATTATATACAAAACAGAGTAACAGAAAATTATTATTAATAGAGGCTGTATGTCCTTTAAAAAGTATTCTCTAGTATATATGTCTAGGTGTTAAGCATAAGGTGTTAAATTCTCTTATCTTTGGCCCAGTTGAATGGAATAAAAAGAAATAATAGTAAAGTTAAAACGTAATAGGTGTTTGGAAAGGTTTGCTTTTGACTTTCACCTTGGAAGAATAGGACCTACATGTTCATCTGGCATTGTGGTAGGGAGAGCACGTAAGTGTGACCTTCATAATCAACGTTAGCATTTGTTTCTTATGGGATAATCAATGGTTTGGGCCTTGCTGTGATACCTCTTCTGGGAGTCTTCTGTCAGCTATTGGTAGGTCACAGGGCCATGACAGTAAGTTCTGCTGCACCAGAGTCTTAAGAAAGCCTGTTTAGACAAATCACAAAACCTAAGAACTGCCCATATGTGAGGCATATTTTCATTCATTCCAAACCATTTCCCCATTTTATTTAAATATTATTTATATGCTGATTTTTTTTAGTTTAAAACTGACTTGTTTTTAGGCAAATCAGATTTGCAGAGTGAGAAAAGCAAGTACATTGTTCCTTAGACATGATTTTTTGATGATCCTTGGCAAAACTATTACAATCTAGGCTCCAAAAATGAAATGTCTCATTATTTAGTTTTGATAATGTAGTACAAGTCATTTTTACATGTTATTATAAAAAATTTCAAATTTATTCAGAAATAGAGGAAATAACATAATGAACCTTCGTGTAGGCATTTTCCAGCTACAACAATTATCAACCATGACCAATCATACTACATTTAAACCACCACTCCCTCTCACATTATTTTAAAGCAAATCTCATAGTAAATATATCTATGTATATCAGTAATAGAAAAGTACTATTAAAAACATAGTCATATGGCATGATTCTTTAAATCACAACAACACCTACTGTTTACTGGTTATGTCTTGCAGTCTTAGAGAAAGTTGAACAAGTATCTGTGGGTGAATAGACAAGTTCACATTTTGAAATCTGATTGAAAGATGCGCCAGGTCAGCCAAGTTCTTTCAAGAAGAAATGTTAGGTAAATCACAGGTGGTAAAGTGGAAGGATATTTGTCAAAAGTAGGCAAAATATGGGCTGGAGGATCCTCAAGGCAACAGGCAAAGAAATGACAATAAGTTGCAATTTTTCTTAAAAGAAAAGCAATTTGATGAGGATTAGATTGAAGAAGGTAGAATTTTGTAGTTGGAGAATGAGATTTTGAAAGTCATGTAAATCAACAAAACTTAGAATATGAATAATTCTATAGGACAAATAACTGGTTTTATCATCAAATAAATTGCAAGAGGGAAAAAAAGAGATGATAGGTGATTGAATCTTTAAATTAAAAGAGACTTTTAAAAGACTAACCAATGAGAGTGTGAACACTGTTTGGATTCTGATACAAACTAAGAGTTAAAAGAGAGAGAGGGAGAGAGAGAAAATCGGGGTATTTGAGTACTGCTTGCATATTTGATAATATTAAGAAAATATTTATTTAAGGTATGATATTCTAGTTATTATTGAAGAGTTCTTATCTTTTTAAAATACATATCAAATCATGCATGGATCAAAGTATATGATGACTTGGATTGCTTGCTTGTGGTAGGGATAGTGGAGGGGGGTTGCAGGAGATGTGTAGGTTTAGATGAAATACAACATTCAAGTGTTGATTATTGTTGAAGCTGGGTGAGGATGGAGGTTCATTATACTATTATCTCTACTTTTGAGTATGTTAGAAATTTTCCATACTAAAAAGATCTAAGTTCCATAGTTTGTAACTACTATATATATTTTTCTTGCTAATCCCCCCAAAAGTTTGAAAGCCATTGGAAGACACTACAAATTCCTTCAAACAAACAGAAATATCTATTAACTAGCACTTTTGAATTTTGCCATTATAGATGCAGTTTACGATGATGACTCTGAAGCACTCTGAAACATTGAAAGGTTAAATGATGGACAATAAAATTTTGATTTTAAAGTGGACCTTGCTGTATTATTTTTAACAGCTTTATTGAGGTATAATTGACATACAACAAACAGCACATATTTAATGTACACAATTTGATGAGTTTTGACATATGTATTCACTGTGAAACCATGACCACAATTGATGTAACAGAAATATCTATCACCTCCAAAAGATTCCTGTGTACCTTGGTTTAGTCTTATTTTATTTGTGCCAAGAACACTTACCATCAGATCTACCCTATTAACACATTTTTAAGTGAATAATACAGAATTGTTGACTGTAGGCACTATGCTGTACAGCAGATCTCTAGAACTAATTCATCTTGTATAACTTTAACTTTATATCAGTTGAACACCTTCCCATTTTCTCCTTCCCCTAGCTCCTGGTAACCACCATTCTATTCTCTGCTTCTATGAATTTGAATTCTGAGAGTTTACTTCTATAAGAGTTTCCTTTTCTGTACATTCTTGCCAAAACTTAGCTTTTGGTTGTTGTTCTTTTTTTTTTTTTTAATAATAGCCATCCCAATGTGTATGGTGATACCTCATTGCTGTTTTAATTTGCAATTTCTCTGATGATTGGTCACATTGAGCATCTTTCCATATGCCATATATAAACACGTATATAAATGGGTTTATTTGTTTTGTAGGAATTCATTAAATATTTTGGATATGAACCCCTTATGATATGTATATGATTTGCAAATATTTTCTCCCATCCCATAGATTGCCTTTTCATCCTGTTGATTGTTTTCCTTTTTTGTGCAGAAGCTTTTTAATTTGATGTAAATCCACTTGTCTATTTTTGTTTTGTTGCCTGTGCTTTCGGTGTCATATCCAAAAATCATCACCAAGACCAATGTCAAGAAGCCTTTCCCCTATGTTTTCTTCTAGGAATTTTACAGTTGCAAACTTTACATCAAGTTTTTAAGTAATTTTGAATTTACTTTTGTGTATCGTATAAGATAGTGTTCCAATTTCATTTGTTTACATGTGGATATCCAGTTTTCCCAACATCATCTGTTGAAGGGACTATCTTTTTCCTATTGTGCATTCTTGGCAAGCTTGTCAAAGATCAGTTGGCTGTATATGTATGGGTTTAATTCCGGGCTCTCTATCTGCACCATTGATCTATATGACTGTCTTTATGTCAGAACGATACTGTTTTTATTACTGTAGCTTCATAATGTATTTTGAAACCAGGATGCATAATGCTTCCAGCTTTGTTCTTCTTTCTCAAGATCGCTTTGGCTATTTTGGGCCTTTTGTGGTTCCAAATGAATTTTTGGATTGTTTTTCCTATTTCTGTAAAAAATGTCATTGGCATTTTGACAGAGATAGCATTTAATCTGCAGCTCACTTAGGACAGTATGGACATTTCAGCAATTTTAAATCTTCCAACCCATGCACACAGATGTGTCTCCATGTATTTGTTGTCTTTAATTTCTCCCATCAATGTTTTGTAGTTTTTGGTGTACAAGTCTTTTACCTCATTGGTAAAATTTATTCCTAAGTATTTTATTCTTTTTGATGCTATTATAAATGGGATTGTTTTGTTAATTTCCTTTTAGGATAATTCAGTGTTAATGTATAGAAATGCAACTGATTTTTGTATGTTAATTTTGTATCCTGCAACTTTACTAAATGTATTTATTAGTTTTAACAGTACTTTTTGTGGAGTCTTTAGAATTCTTCCACCTATCCATGTGTATGTGTGCACATCAGCCCATAATTGGGATTTTGGAGACATTTTGGGGAACGTGTTATTTTGACACACATGTACACACAGAGTTCTAATCACTTAAGAAAGAGTAATCATTTAAGGTATATAGCCCCAAGAATGGGATAAAGTCAGAATTTGATAATTTGTGACTGCACGCCTTATTCCAAACCCATTCTACCTTGTTATTTATTTAAAGTATTGATGTTCTGTTTGAAGTTATATGCTGTGATCTAAACAAATCACTTTTAGGTCTGCAACTCAAAACACGAAAGGGGCTCGTTTAGACATCAGCATAACCAAAAGAGCACTGATGGCCATGTCCTTGATTTTAAAGCTGTGCTTCAGTGAAACATTGACCAATTTGTAGGAGAATGACAGAAAACCTAGTAATTTGGCATTCTGTGGGTTAAATAACCAGATAATTCACTGAAATTTTCACTTTTCTAAAGCTACAGGTTGTATATATGGAAATAGCTTCAAGTGTAGATGACTCATCATGAGGCTATTTTAATTCCTCTTTGAAGCCAACATCTGGCATTTGTTCCCTTCCTTATAGAAATTCATCCATCATTTGATTATCTCTTACCAAAACTAAAATCTGTACCAAGCCACACATATTTTTATTAGACCTAAGAAGGGAAGAATCTTTCTGTCTTGCTCTATTTGTGTCTAATCTCAGTGGGTGGGCGACTGGAGATTTTCTTTTCCTGGACTCTGATCCTTCTTATGACTGCAGTTAGGGTTGATAGACATGGAGAAGCCTAAACAATCAAGTTTTGTGGACAGCACCCTCCACTTAGATCATAATCCTGTTAATTTGGGGAAGTCTGAAACTCATTTTTTAAAGTTCTCATTAATAATAATCATATTAGTAGTAGTAATAATAATGTTCACTAAGATGTTACTATGGGCCCAGCATCGTGCTGAGCACTTCACACATATCATATTGGTAATACCCTTGCCTTTATGTAGGTATTATTATTATCCTTATTTTACAAGTGAGGCAACTGATCTTCTGAAAGATTGAGGAATTTACCCAAAGACCAAAGCTGATGAGCATGTGGCTGAGCCGGAACTCACACCCCCACGCAGCTTCAGAGCCCAGCTGCTAACAGCATTCCATCAACACCTAGTACCCACTTTGTGTTGAACACTGTTCATAAGACTGGATCGCTGTCTTTAAGATGTGTGAAATTGAACTGGGGAGCTCAGCATGAGAACAGAGGCAAATAGAGCAGGTTTCGTGTAGGAAGAATGGTGTGACTTCAGAGAGAGCAGAGGGGATTCCGGGCAGGAAAAATAGGATCAGAAGTTTGACCCTAGTAACACCAAAATAACAAGAGTTTAGCTAAAATGGAATGTTTGTGTACAATTTGGCAGAGATTGGCCTTGACTGCCAGGTTAAGAAATTTGAACTTTGCAGAATTTTTGTATAAAGAATAATATAAAACATTATATTTGGTTTCATTCTTCAAGGTGTGGAAACTGCTCTAGTATTACAAAATAGTTTGAAAGTAATTATACAAATAATGCTTGATTTGTGTGTACATTAATATAGTACATGAGGCATTTGTATTTTATTTTTCTTTCAAAAAACTCTATTTCTCTGGGCCAGCCCGGTGGCGCACTGGATAGTGCGCCGCTTGGGAAGCGCGGCGGCGCTCCCGCCGAGGGTTCGGAT
>NW_007726315.1:264057-265741 GCF_000696425.1 Galeopterus variegatus | reverse complement strand
GGGTTGCGATCCGTTGCCGGACACGGAAAAAGACAAAAGACAAAAAAAAAAAAAAACTCTATTTCTCCTCTTTAAAAAAAGAAAGAAAGAAAGAAAAAACCCTCCCATTACCCCCTAGAAAAATCAATGCCTGCAATGTTGGGAAACTTAGTCAACACGTTTACATTTCATATCACACCTTCCTAACAACTGTCATCATCAGTCAAATAAGTAAACAGTATAATATAAGAAAGGTAAACAAAATTCAGTGGGCCTTTTGTTCAGTCCCCTGACTTACATCAGAGTGTTCACTCCTTCAAGGTACAGGACTAAGTTATCTGTCCTGCCACATGGTGCGGGACCTTATGGTCCACACACATGGGAGATGTGATCCAGAAGAGCAGCGTACTGAGTGACATGAGGTATCTAATGTGCACTCAAAATAAAATAAACTATAAAGACAGCACAATGATTCTATTCCATTTTGAAAGATTCAGAATAGCAGATTTGCTTGTAAAAGGAGTTATAAACTATTTTAGCTATGACGGTCCTTCATGTTCAGACTTTGGAACCATCATTCCCAATCTACCCTCTATTCTCTCGCAAGGTTTAGGATAAGGAATATTTTTCTGGTAACAGAAATCATTAAAACAGAGTCTTACGACATTGCATTCCGTTAAGACTCAAGTCTAGTCAGGACTCCAGACTGATTGTTTTATTCTGCGAATTGGCAATATGTCTCTGAAATGTGAAATTCTAAAAACTCAAAGGGGTATTTACAAATACTTTTGGATAGTAGTGGATATTTAGTTCTCTCCTCTGCTTGGGGTGGGGGTTGGAGGAGCTCCCAATGGGTACTGGCTGAAGGAAGGGGTCGAGCCTAACTCTCTTGGGTACTGATCAGGGGATACATTTCCCTCAGCTAGTTGCAGCCTCCAGTTTCCAGGTTTCTCATGCTTGAAGGAATGCAGGTGAAGGATGATGTCCTTGCTGTAAAACCTGATTTGAATGGACCTCTGCAAGATGCTCCTCCCACTAATAGGTGAAAGGCCAGAGCAGTGTTAACACTGATGGTATCCAAACCTGAACATTCTGCCCTTTATAGTTGGCCTTGGACTATAAAGATGCTATCTTTGGCCTTGGGTGACCTCTGTCAAACCAAGGAGCTACTTGTTGTCATTTCCAGCCATGCCTCTGTCCCTGAGTTGTCAGTTATGTGACTAGCATAGACTGATCAGTTTCAAGAAACCTATGTCTTAACTAAAAGTAAGATCACAGAATTTATACCTCATTGTCTAAATACATACTTTTCTCTACCTTATTTCTTTTCTCCTTTCCAATCCTCCAGTGATCTGCTTTAAATGAAGATGGAGCTTATACTTTTGTCCTATTGCACACAAATCTCATTTTGAAAAGAAAAATTTATACAAATTTTGTCCTCACGCCTTTCACCTCACCAAGTGCCCTCTTTATCCCACTGAAGTTCCAAATAAGTATATCCATTAATTAAAAAAAAAAAGTACCATTAGATATAGTCAAGAAACTAGACTACTACTTAGCAATAAAAAAGACCAAGCTATTGAGCTACACAACTTGAATGGGTCTCAAGAGCATCATATTGAATGAAAAAAAAAAAAAAAACTAAAAAAAAATCACATACAGTATGATTCCATTTATGTAACTTTCTCAAAATGATAAAAATACA
>NW_007726315.1:247844-263731 GCF_000696425.1 Galeopterus variegatus | reverse complement strand
GTCAACCCACAGTGTGGACTCCTCTGTACAGAAAGAATAATTACGTATAGCAGAGCAACACATGCCAAAAAGGTGTCATATGTTTTTAAAGTGTGCTGTTACTAAAGAATTGCTTCAAAGGACAAAAGGAATAAAATAGTAATGACTATAATAAAGTAGCTCCATTTGCATATGCTCTCAGTAGTTTAATTGCTCTCAGACATTCACAAAGCCAGGATGGAAACAGCAGCCCTTTTAGTTAGATCACTAACAATATAGGTCAGTTTGGTCATGCAGTTTTTAGGAGCATTCCGCATCCATGTAACACATTTCTCCCATTTGTAAAAATTCCAGAAAACAAGACCATAGCATGTGTAGCACCATCTAGCATGCAGAAAACGTTTCTTAAAACAGAAACAGCCATCACAGCCTATCTTGCTAATGAGTCTCTCCCTTTCCTCTGCTTTTTCAGTTTTTTCGCTACATTTCTTTTTCGCTTCCCCATCCAACTTCATCTCACTCAGGCCTAGTCTCTCTCGCCCAGTCTTAGCAAAAGCAAGCAAACCTGTGCGAATGCAGTGTCCCGCGGCGGCGGCCTTCCGCGGTCCTCCCTGCGCGCTGCCCCCCAGCTCCTGCTCCCCACGCATGGCGGCCGCACNCCCGCGGCGGCGGCCTCCCGCGGTCCTCCCTGCGCGCTGCCCCCCAGCTCCTGCTCCCCACGCATGGCGGCCGCACGGGACGCGAGGCACCCGCAAGCCACCAGCCGCTGCCCCGAGATGCCGCAGGGCGGCCTGCGCAGAGTGCCGACGCTGCAAACACAGCCGCGGCCCGGCCGCTGTCGGCCAGAGTTGCCTCTCGGTAAATCACAGTTTTTTTTCTTTTTCTTCTTAAACATTTGTATAGCACCGCGAATGTACCCAGTGATACAAAATAGTGCCAAAACAAAGAGCAAAGTCCCTGTCCTGAGGAGTATACAGTGTAAAAGGAGCGAGTGACGCAAGGCAAAATGAGGGACAAACACAGGTGGATACGAAGAGTTACACGTGAAAGGTAATGTAGAATCAGTAAGATTTGCAACGGACCAAAAAATAGAAAGGCTAAGTCAGGGCTCAAAACCTCATAGCAGGTTGAAGAAATAAAGATCTGCAGTAATATCCATAGTAATAATAATATTTCACTGAGTGTTTACGTGCCGTGCAGTATCATTGCAATAATTCTATATCTAATTGGAAAACCAGGGATTTTTCTTAACTGTTGAATTTAACAAACAACTCTAGTATTTACAAAGTGCCAGCTGTGATTCTAAATGCTTTATGAATATTAACTCATTTAATCCTCATAAAATCCCTATGAGCCAGGAACTATTATTTCCCCTATTCTACAGAGGAAGAGTGAAGCACTCAAGTTAATTAACTTGCTCAAGAAAACTCAGATAAAAAGTGGGAGAGCTGAAATCTGAACTCAGGAAACCCAACCCTAATAGCCCTGGGATTCATGTCCACACACCTTGACTCCTAAGCCTGCACTCTTAATCACGTGCAGTAATGCACATTAAATAAATAACCTAATTTAATGTAAAAATATTTATATCAACAATGTTTGATGAGAAAGCATTTATTTGAAGAATAAATACCATCAAAAAAAGAGAATCAGTTTTCCTTTCTTTTGTCCTTCTTTCATTCAACAAACACATACTAGTTCTGTTTACCCCAAACACTGTGTGAGACACTGGGGTGACAGCACTGAACAAAAGAGACAAAATCAGTTTTCCTTTCTTTTGTCTTTCTTTCATTCAACAAACACATACTAATTCTGTTTACCCCAAACACTGTGTGAGACACTGGGGTGACAGCACTGAACAAAAGAGACAAAAAAATGAGAGAAAACAAGGCACCTGGAGATGATGTTTATTTTAATGTTTGATACACACTATATTTATCAGGAGCAATAGGAAGAAATAGCCAAGAGGAAATACGGAAATGTTTCAATCATGTCATACGAGGAATGACAATGACATCATTCTCTGGGCGGGAGTGTCCTGCATGAGTATTATTTAGTCCTTTTTTCATTTCCTCTTTTGTTTCCTTCATTTTAGTTATGACAGAGGAAGACACACTATCAAAAAACATTTAATATGGACATTTGTTAGCATTTCAAATAATGCTTTGGAATGTAGAAGTAATAACATTAACAAGACCTGTCACATATTGAGAGCTTACTATGCATCAGGCATAAGTCTGAGCATTTTACATGTAATAACTCATTTCATCCTCATAGCAATCCCATGAGGTAGATGCTATTGTGATCCTGACTTTATAGATGAAAAGATTGAAGCTCAGAAATATTAAGAAACTTGCCCAAGGAGTTAATGCTAAAATGTAGAGGATGTAATCTATTAACTGAAATTAGGATTTAAATTATTTGTCAATTTCATTAGCCCTTTGAATTCCCTTGCTAATAACATTATGACCAAGAGTATTTTACAAGTATGGATATGGTGAAAAGGCATGCAGACCTTTGAGACTGGAATTAAAAAATGGTATAAAAAAATCCCTAAAAAAAGAAGAGACATAAGGAATTAAGTTTTCAAAGTCTATTACGAAAAGCCAAAATCTTACCTGGCATAAACATCTACTGTGGAGATAGGAGGGTAACATTCATTACTGTCACTCAATTCCCTACCTTACCTTGTATTTTTAAATACATTTTTATTTCCTGACTCTTCTATAACACACTAAAATGAAAAGTAAAGCCACCAAAAAATAAAATCCAGAAATAAATCCCCTCTAACCCTACCCCTAGAAAAACATAGAACAGTTGTTTGAAAATCCCTTTTGTTGATTGTGTAGACTGTATCTATGCTAAGATAGAACATACCCTCAAGAACCAGAAAAAATAATTTGGCTTTCCCATACAGAAGACAACAAGGTCTAGTCTTTCCATTTGAGCACTGGTTTTCAAACCCTAACATTATAAGGAGTCCAAAAAGCTATGTACTCTCTATTATGGGCCCAAAATAAAATGTATAACTAATTCTTGTATTCAGTCATTTTGTTCACTGTTAGCACAGGTCACTTCCAAAATTCAAAGGAAGGGCAGAACTGAGGGACACTTGCAGAGAGAATGTGCAAGGACCTCCCTGACCATGTCACCCTCCCCAGCCTGCTCCCTCGCATTCTCCACTTCCAGTACTGAACTCTTAAGTTCCTGAAGAGGCTCCCACCTTCTCTTCTCTCTGTTCAGACTGGTCTCTCCATTGAGAGTCTTCTCCCTTCCTCCAATTTTTTGCCTAGCTAGCATTTATTTATTTCAGCTGCAAAGCCTAGCTCAGGCACCACCTACTCCTGAAATGTTCCCTGACCCCTTTCCTAAGCCAGGTTCTGTTGTGGAGTGCTCATGTCTGATTTTTCCCTGGTCTTTATCATGCTGTAGTGCAACCGTTTGCTTATTTATTCTATCCTCCTCTTAACTAATTCATTATTCAACAAATATTCCTTGAGCACGTAGTATTGCTGAGCACTGTGCTGGGTGTTACGGATTAAAAAAAAAAAAAAAACCTCCCTAATATGGCTCCTGGAAGATAATGATACTCAATGAATGTTCATGGAATGAATGAGTGGAATTAGCTCATTACATAAATAATAGAAGGAAGACCAAGGAATATTAGTCACATGAAAGTGATTCTGTTTTTCCATTTCTCTCACATCCTACTCTGTTATGTAACACATTTCTAACCCACTTTTTCCCTTTAGTTTTGTTTTCCTCCCTCCCAGTTGTCTTTATTTTACTGCTGTAGGAGCTTGGGCATAGGAGGGACTTGGTTCTAATGCCAGCACTGCCACTTACTGGCTCTGAGATCCTTGGCCCTTTCCTTAACCCATCTGAGCTTCAACTTCCTCCTCTGCAAAATAGAGAAAACAAATACCTATAGCATAGAGTACTGTGTGAAGATAAAATGAGACTCACATATGTAAAGGGCTTAGCACAAAGCCTGGCTCTTAAAGCATCCTTCTTTCTTTTATCTTCCCTACTCCTACCCTTTAACCTTCCTACAGGATGTCATCAAAGCAGGAGTGGCATGCAAGATGATTTTAGGTGATTCATGGTAGCACATTTTTAAAAACTGTATTGTGATTTTAATACGTTATTTTGATGTACATCAAAAACATGTAACTAGACATCAAACTTTTGATTTTTACAGAAATCATTGCTTTGCATATGTAAAAAGATTTTTAAAAAGAAGAGGAGGAGGGGGTTAAGTTTTTAAAAATAGGATTAAAAAAAATTGGTACATAGATGTTTCAAAACATCGCAGAAGAGAAAAAAGACAATGCCACAAAAGAAAACAGTAATACACAAGTGCACAAGCTGCTGTATTTATTGTGCCTGTCCTCAGCACGTATTTGTGCTTTTGAACTGACATGTAACCATAGGTGCATTATGCATTTC
This sequence comes from Galeopterus variegatus, assembly GCF_000696425.1. Lineage (NCBI taxonomy): Eukaryota > Metazoa > Chordata > Mammalia > Dermoptera > Cynocephalidae > Galeopterus > Galeopterus variegatus. Next base: position 259,303 of record NW_007726315.1, on the reverse strand, counting down.
TCAATTGTCACTTATTTAAAAAATCCAGTCCTGAGGCTGCCAAGATTCAGAGCCTTTAGCTACATGATCATGTCTTTGGCTCTCTTGGGATAAGATTAATCTATAATAGACCAAAAAGTCAGCTTCTGGGCCCCCAGAAGTCACTTATCCAGCTCTGCCCATCATAAAGTACAAAGTGAAAGAGAATTGTTCATTGCGTTTCAGAACAATTGATACCCACATAGAACTTCCAAAAATGTTCTATATTCCCTACACTGTGTATCTCCATTTTCTGACCTGTAAAATGGGTATAATAATAGAAATCTGTCTCATAAGGTTGTTATGAAGGTCAAATGTTAACATAATGGAAGCACTCAGTAACATATAAGGAATATAATAATTGCTGTATATGTGTGGGCCATTATTATCATTAATCTAGTAGAGACTCGCCTCCAGCTCACTCCTAATCCTGCGGTCTCAAAAAAATTTTTTTTTATCCTCTTACACCAGTCTTCCAATTTTTTGCTGCCTCGTGATAAAAACAGCCCAATAAAAGCTTCCTGTCTCTGAACACTTATGATGTTTGGTAATTTGGGGAGATCAGATATTCTCTTTGATGTCTCTATCTTTACAGACTCCTACCAAAAACATGGATTTTCTGCAGATGCATTTTTTAGAATTTGAGCGGCTGTATCACACATACGCACACGCGCGCGCACACACTTCTTGTGTTGCAAGAAGAGAGAGCTCACAAACTTCATTAACTTTTTAGAGACTTGTTTGCAGTGGGAACAACAACAACAAAAAAATACAAACGGGCTGCTTCTCCCCCGCGCCTCCCTCACCCCCCCCCAAAAAAGTTAAGGTCTATAAAAGGCTACACTCAAATTTGAAGCAACCCACCCTGCAGCCCTTGCTACCAGGACCTGGAAGTCGTGATCTAGGTGTAGGACGCTCTCTTTACAACATAGGACAATTTAGCCACAGTGCCTATGTCTGAGCTGTCTGGAAGCAGTGCGTTTTACCGCTGGCTATAGGAAAGGCGGAAATCGGGAGCCCTGGCCGCCCCGCTTCCCTTAAGGGAGAGGCTGCCCTGCCTAGTGGATGCGAGCTTTGGTGGATGGAGCACGGGGCAAGGGTGGTGGGGGGTCTGAAGGGAGTGCCCGGCCCGGATCTGCTTACTCCAGGGCTGCTCCTATCCCCTGCAACTCTTTTCTAGACATCTAAGATCTCCCCGAGACAGGCAGAGATACACCTTTTGCTCTGAGACATAGACATCAGAGGGCTAGCCCGTCCTCCTCCAGCACAACCTGGCCCAGGTATCTAAAGGCTGTCCGGCGGACTGAGCTAGGGATCCCCGGGCCCTAGCCGAGCCCCCCAGTCACTCACGCCCTCCTCCCGGCCCCTCCCCCGCCCTTCTCCGCAGTCTCCCTGGCACACCCGCGGCCACGTCTCTGTCGCCTGGGTTTCCCGGCCTGGCTCAGCCGTCCTCCCCGCTCCCAGGCGGCAGCCCTGCGAGCATCTGCAGGGCCGGCCGCGGCGCACACAGAAGGCGCACCCGCTCCCCCTCTCCCTGAGCTCCCTCAGAGCAGCTGGGGGCTCGCCCGTCATCCCCCAACCCCTGGCCCGTGCCGCCCCGGGCGCAGCGCCCACGTGTGCCAGCGCTAGACCCCGGTGCCCAGCTGGCAGTCCCCGCACTCGGAGGCGCTCCTGCGTCCCAGCCCTCTCCCTCCCGCTCCCTTCATCCATTCTCTCCTCTTTCCTCCTCTTTTCCTCCCGCCCTCACCCCCTCGGGTCTGGCCTCTTATCACTTCTCTCCTTGTCCCCCTTCTCCCTGAGCTTCTCCCCATCTTCTTTACCCCGACCCCACCCGCCTTTCCTGCATCCCCCCGCCCCCCTTGGCTCCAGCGCGCAGCCGGCTCCCCAATCCGACGGTGCGGGACGCCACTGCCTCAGTCTTCAGACCCGCTCCCGCCCAGAGACAAGGTCCCCCAGACCCAGCACTGCCCGCGCCTTCCTCCCCTCTGAAAGGGACATCTCGGGGGCTGCCCCCGCCGCAGCCCCTCACCCGGGGAATCATGCAGGCCTCCGGGACTGCCCAGCTGTCAGGAACGGCGGCTCTATTTTAAGCCCTGCAGCCAGTGTCCCCGCCCTGAGGACGCGGGCACCGGACTCGGGTAACACCTTGCCAGCACGATCCCGAGCGGACGCGGAACCATCTCCCCAGCCGGGTCGGGCCCCCTCAGCGAGGCAGGCGGTGCAAGGCGGTCCCAATACGCCCACTTCGAAATCCAAGCGCCGAGGGAATCCCGGGTGGGGGTGCCCCCTACCCCGGCGCCCCCGGGAATAGGCTACGTTGGCACAACTACTTCTCCTAGAAAAGGGAGTCACGCACGAGTCCTCCCAGTTTACTTTACTTCTACTCGATCCGGATATGAGCCTGCAATAACCCACCCAAAGTGTGGTACTTTGGAAAATAAAAAGAATAAGGGACTATCAACTGGTTATGAAGAGGCGCACCGCCTAACCTGACCCACAGACGGCGAAGAGACCGGCTGCACACGTGCGCGTGGCCCCGTGCATACACACGGACACCCATCCAGGCTAGGGGCAGCCACAGGCTTGCACACTGACGAGTCTCTAAGCCTAACAGCAAATATATATATATATAAAAATTCACTCACCCGCCTCTTTTCTGCCCTCTCCGGATTGGGACTCAGGGGAAGTATCGGAAAAAGGTGGAATGAGAAACCTTTCTTTTCTTTTCGCCTTTCTAAAGAGTGGAAATTTCCATCATGTGATAGGGGGCAGCAAAATTCACTCACCCGCCTCTTTTCTGCCCTCTCCGGATTGGGACTCAGGGGAAGTATCGGAAAAAGGTGGAATGAGAGACCTTTCTTTTCTTTTCGCCTTTCTAAAGAGTGGAAATTTCCATCATGTGATAGGGGGCAGCATCCCCAGTGTCGCGTTTCCTGCGGACCCTCCCTTCCAGCCCAGCCACCAATCGTCAGGAGGCAACCTGAGATGTAAACGAAAGCATCCTCGCAGGTTGTCCAGCTGTCCCCCAAGAGTGAAGCCTGGGAGCTGCGAGTGTCTGCTCCCTCCTTCCTGGGTCCTGGATATCGTAGATCTTGTTGTGACTTTATTTTTTGACGGTTAGGTTTCTTCCTTAGTCAAGGTTGTGTTTATTGGATCTGTCCTATATGCAGGGATAGATGTTAATCTTCATTTTGAAGTCTGTAAAAGAGTGTTGAGGGTCGGTGACTTACTAAATTTCCTCCAGGTTTGGGGATGGCAAACCTGAACTTCACATAAAGAAAAAAATTGGGGGCAGGGGTACAGATGAAAACCCTGTCATTCACAGTAAAAGTCATTTTATGCAAGAGTGAAGCAGGTGTTAAATTGCTAGCACTTAATCATGGGTAGGGGTCTTTTGTGCTAATTTTTTCCTTGGGATTCCAATTTAAACATAATCTTCAGTATATATAAGAAGGAATTAGGCTATAATTAATAGCACTATAACTTCAATTCTGTTTGTTAAAGGTACTACCTGCCATCTTAAGGAAAACTTTATAGAAAACTATTTTCTGATGTTCAAAAAAAAATCTTGTTTCAACAAAGACCCATGTAACACATATGTTCACAATCTCCTGTTTATTTAGTAGCCAGTTGTCATTCTTTAGGAAAAAAATATTCTCTGTAGAGACCTGACCCTACAGTTTAGCAACCTCAACACAAATTACTTTCTGAATTCTCACACGTCCGACTTAACTTTATTCAGAATGGTAAGTTTTACTCTTTATCCATACCATGAATGCCTCGAACTTTTTCATTTTATAGTTCTCAATAACTGTAACACCAGCAGCACTTCAGCACTTTAAAAAACAGGATAACAACAGAAAACCACCTGGATAATGTATAATAATCAGAAGCACTAGAAATACTATATTAATGCACACACACTTATACACATACACACACATCCAGTTGTACTAAAACTATGTGAAAGTGCAAATTCAATAATAGGATGATGTAATATGCCTTCACTGGAGCTACCATTTTTTGGAACCTAGAACAAACAGCGTATAAGAATATCCCCTCCCCCTGACCAAATATGGTACAACTTGTTAGTTTGTCATAATAAGACGTTTCCATGTTGTGGAATTAGACTATATCAGAATAATTCTGAAGTCCCTTTAAGCTTGTTGAAACTAGGTTCTCTTCACACTATCATTCTTCTCCATTGACTCATTTAATAAACACAAGCATCTTTTATAAAGTTACTAAAACGTCAAAATTTGTAGAATTGGAAGAAGATCAGTGAGAGATCAAGGTAGACATATTTTGTTCTTTGCCAAATCCAAGATTTAATAAAAGCAAAACCCGGGTTTATAAAACAAAATCCAGTCCAGAGAAAACACAGATGAAGATGCAATTAGAGCAAATTCTAAGAAACTAGCTTATTGTGCAACTGCTCAACTTTTTAATGAACTGCTTATTTAATCAGTTCTGGCATCTACACCTTAGCAAGTACAGAATAGATCAAAAGCAGCAATTTATTGTCCAATTTAATAGAGAACTATTGGTTATCAAATATATATGCTGGTAATATTAACCAAGTTGTGGGTTGAGGTAAAATGAGTTTTGGATTCATCTATAAAGCAATGAAGTGCTGAGCAAAGTTCCTTTTTGTCATCCTTTGTGGCTATTGTACATCAGCAGAGTTTTGGAAGATCTCAATGCAGTATCTGGGTGGTATGATACAACTGGCAACCTTTCATCTTCTGTGCTACAATAAAAATCTTGGGCCATTAATTGCCATATTGAACTTGTCCAACAATCCTCAAGGGTTTGTTTGAAACCAGTGTTTGAAAGGATGAGAAGCAGCCCTAATCAACACATGAATATACTTACAGGGCCACATTGTAAAACATACTTTGATTTATCAGCAGATCTGGAGCAGACAGCTTGATTCTGAATCTGAGTCACCACCTACAAGTTGTGCAACTTTGGCCAAGTCACTTAAGTTCTTAGTGTCTCAGTTTCTCTGTCTGAAAAATGGAGAACAGTTCTTGATATATGGCTTTTCTGGCATGTTATTTTCAGACAGTACTACAAACTTGCCTAGTGATGAGGAAAACAAAATGCTTGCGATAGAGAAAAAAGCTTACAGAGCAGTTAGAATTTACTCACCAGTTTGATAAAGCTGAATTGACTGACACTCTCCACTATAAAATTATATGAACACACTGGTCCTAGGAGTGATTATTGGTTTTACTGTGGCTGCTTTCATTTTAAGAAAATCTATATAAAAAATATTCCAAAAACATATTCTTCAGAACTAAAGCTAATACTTGAAAACGGAGTTCTATGCTCCAATAAGTAAGGAAAACACTATCTCAAAATCATTGTGTGATTCCTCAGAGGTTTTAATCAGTCAAAAGCTTTGTGATTCTCTAAGTTGGGATGAAGCATGACCTTTCTGGAGGAATATATCTCGGGTCTAATGATCCAGAGAACAGCCATTAATAGATTTTAACATAAATGAATGCCTTAGGAAGGAAATAGAGCACAATTATTATTCAAACACCATATGACAGTGCTATGAAGTTCTTTGGTTTATGGATGATCATTGTGGAAGTTGATAGCAGTGATATTAGTAGGCTTTTGCATAAATGGTGTTTTCTTTGACAGTGCAATTTTAACATAGATAAATTTTTCAATCAATAATTATCATAATTAGTAAAATGGCTTTAGGTTACAAAGCACCTTCACTAAAATAAGTCTGTTGTATGGTACTATTATTTTCCCCATCCAATAGGAGAGGAAAATGAGGTTCAGGGAAGTTAAGTACTTTTCTAAAGCCACAGGGCCAGTAAATGACAAAACTGGATTATGAACCAGGTTTACTTACTCCAAATTCAATGTTCCGCTTTCTATAGCTCACCACCCTTTTTTCTGAGCATTTTTGTTACTGAGACTCATTATTGTTTTCCTGCTTATAGTGGAGCCAACCCCACGTGGCATGTTTAAACATAAAATTATGATTATTTAAAATAATTCCTATAAAGTAATTATCTCTTTCTTAATCATAATTACATGAACCTCTATAAGCCTTCTAATGACTGTGTAATGGTTTTCTTTTATATGAATTTGATTTATGTGAAAAACTGAGTAATATCATAAATTATGTTTATGGTAGAATTTCTTGAGTGTTATATTCTCTAAATGGGCTACTATTTCTAGGAAAAAGATACTTGAATAGATCACTCACCATCTCAGTTTCATACATGATGAAACAACTAGATACTGCATATAAAAACAGAAATGTCATACTAGATCTGGGATCTTGGAAGATCCAACTCTGATGTTCAAAACTGGGATTCCAGGGTTCAGGCTTCAAGGTCCCATTCAGGAGATGGAAAGGGAGGGGAGAGAGCACCCAGCACCTGGAGACAGCTCAGAGAGGAGAATGCATGTCATGTGGTCGGGATTTGATACCAAGCTACACATTTCTCTTGGTCCTGGGGGTCTCAGGAGGCAGGACATGTAGCCTCTGCCAGGAGTCTCCCAAGGGAGTGGGATTTGATACCAAGCTACACATTTTGGTCCTGGGGGTCTCAGGAGGCAGGACATGTAGCCTCTGCCAGGAGTCTCCCAAGGGAGTGCAGCAAGGTGAGTTGCTCAGGGCACACCTTGAGCTAGGGGCTGCCACCTAGGGAGGTGGGCAACCAGAAACCAGACACAAAGTTCTGGGACTTAGAGCATGCACTAGGCAACTTTATTGTCTGCAGGCATGTATTATATATGTTTTTGTCAGCTGTGAGCCCCTCCCATACCTCCCTGTGTCCTAGGCAACTCAATAGGACATCTGTGGTTTGCGGTTAAGGCTTGCGAATTCTTGCTGACCCAGTCTATTTGCATTTCTGCGGACACAGTCTAAATCCTGGAGAGTGCCTCCATCTTTAATATGTGTCCTCCTTCATTTTCCTCCACACAGCCCCAGAGAGGACAGCTTTCATCTTGATGGTCTGGAAACAAAACTATGTGCAGACAGCTGACCAGTCAAATCCACCAAGATCTCCACCTTCCTTTTCTAGCATGACACTCACAGCACCTATCACTATGCACCTCCATATGGTCCGTATTCTAAGTCACTCATTGTCTCCCAGCTCCCCAATGCCATGCTCTTCCACACCTTAGTGCTTTTAGACACACTGTTCCCTCTTTCTGGAAGCCCTTGCTATGGGGCTCTGCCTTGTCAACCTTACCTTTTATTCATCCTTCAAGACCCAGCTCACATCTTACTGCTTACATGAATGAAAGTTTTCGTAACTTCTCTGGCTATTTTAGGTTGGGAACATGAGGTGGTGGGGAAGTTTGAAGAAGAATGGAAAAAGAACTATCATGTTTTGAACATGCAATTTGGTACTCATGACCATCCTGTGAAGTGGGTATTTTATTCCCACTTTTCAGATGAAAAATCAGAGGCAGAGCGAGTTAAATTGCATGCAAGATGCAGAATCAGAATTAGGACGTGGGTGCATGTGATTCCAAAGCTCTCGCCTTTTGGCTCCATCATTAGACTTGCCCTCATTTGGACCCTGGGAGCACATCATTTTCGCTTTTTTGGTCCCCCATAGACTGTAAGCCTCTCAGCAGTCAGTCCTTGTGTTTTTGCTGTAGCATTGGGCACGCAGATATTTGTTGAATGAGTGAATGAACAAATGAAAAACATTCTTATGATTTGCATATTGTAACTAATATTATCTGTGCCCAAGTTATTTGTTAAATAAAATTACCTGTGATTTAACCCTAATGATTTTTGTATCTTTTCTCTATTGTTTTTTCTCTAAAGTTAAGATGCGTCATGATTAAGTGGCCATTTATAATTTTGGTGATGAAGTCTGCCAGGCTACCAGCTATTCTGACACGCTTTGCACAACCAGTGTTTGAACAGAGCCTGACATTGATTTGATATTGCCAGGTAACCTGATAGTGTGGAAGCCTTTAAAAAATGACATCAAATTATATTAAAAACAAATTTTACCCTTCATGACATTCTTTTGAGAGTTAGAAATTTATTCATGCCAATTATAACTTCATATTTTCCTTACTAGATATATAATAATCAGGCAAATTATTAACTTCTATATGTCTCAATTTCCTCATCCGTAATTTGATAAAAGTTGTATCTATTCATAGAGTTGTTAAAAAGGATTAAATGAGTTAATATGTGTAAGGCACTTAAAAGATATATATCATTTTCTAAGTGAAAAATGCTGATTATAGTCATATCATTTGTAAGTGAAAAATTCTTATAATGACCCCCCAAAACTTCATTCTACTTCCAGGGCCTACTTCCTCATCCTTAGTACAAGGGAGAGAACCAACTGATCCTTACATCTGTATAGTCTTAACATTCTGCAATGGCACAGATTTTGGATATTTACTTCTTTTATTACTTGGTTGCCACAATAAAACTCCGGTTTCCCATTATTTGCTTCCTGAAGAGATGGAAGATAGGAAGCTCTTATTAATCTATTTTCTAATTTTCACAAGCCTAAATCTAAAATAAAACAAAGCTTAGAAAGTCCCATGGAAACACTGAACTTTTAGCCTTCAAATGTAGGAAATGGATAGCACAAAAGAGGTCAGAATTATGTGCTCATTTCTCATTCTCCTCCAGCATTTGGCTGTTCCAATGTTCCAGTACTGTTTTCATTCTTTCTCACTGTGTGATCAGTTGTTTGCATGGCTTCTCCTGAGATTGCAAGTTCTGTGGATGCTTCGTCAAAATATTTTTGCTGAATAAACCAATAATGGCTGGACGGATAAATCAACTGATGCTCCTCTGCTTTTCATGAAGTTTTGCTGAGTAATAATTTTCTCACTTAGATGAGATGGAATTTTATCAAACAAAAACATTTCCAATTGAAATGCTGCTGTGAAGATGACTTTGGAACGTAGTGGTTTTAAAATTGTAACCTGGTTTTCTGGGAGGTCTTATTTCTCTCTGGAAGGGGGAATCTTCCTAACCTATGTCAAATATTGGAGAAGCTGAGTCTTACTGGAGTCATCTTCCGTGCCCCTCCATGCAAATGCTACTGACCAGGGGGATTTCTGCCTCCCACTCCACTCAGGAGGCCAGTGCTCTTCTAGCCCCTTCTCTGATTAGGCTCTCAGGGAAGTGTGAGGTCCAAGCCTGGCCCTTGTCTTTCACGGCCATCCTGCCTGGTCAGCCTTCAACAGCCCCCAAATGCAAGACTTTGTATATATGCCAAGTTCTGAAGAGTGAGGCACATCTCAGAGGGGTATTCCAGGGTACAAAATTCAAGATTCAAATTCTGGTTAATTTGACTGTATGAAGGAAGGCTCTGGTATGAAGGCCTTTTCAAGGAGGTAGTGCCCCTCATACACCTCTTTTCCTTGAGACATCTCTGCCCTCTGGCCTCTGCCTGCCCACAGGTAGCTCCTATTTAAGTACGTTGGCCCTTTCCCCCCCTTAGAAAATCAAGTGCTGTTCATATTTACTCAGCCACCAATGTAACAGGTACCTCCTAAAGGCAGGTGCGAGGGACAGAATAGCAAGCAAAAACAGACACGATCCCTGTCTTTGTGTAGTTTATTATTTAGTAGGAGAAAATATTTTAATCAAAGTGTGATACAAATAAATCCAAACTTGTAAAACTGCACTGAAGGAAAGATACGCTGAGCCTGGGGAAAGACTTCATTGAGGAAATCACTAGGGATAATTGTGAGAAGGTTTTTGTTTCTTAAGATGGTTGCAATGTCAGCATATTTAAATGCCATGGGAAGCCCAGGCCCGCAGTTGAGGTGGTGTTCTGGTGCTCCTGAGATCCTGGGATCCAACCCAGCGGAACCATTGCCTTCAGTAGCAACAGGGACACTTAACTTGCTCAGTTGTTCTCTACTCATTCTCTCGAGAGCAAGACTAGCTCTAGTCTCTAAAACAGAGTAAAAGTGGGACTCAGAATCTGCCTTCAGTAGCAACAGGGACACTTAATTTGCTCAGTTGTTCTCTACCCATTCTCTCGAGAGCAAGACTAGCTCTAGTCTCTAAAACAGAGTAAAAGTGGGACTCAGAATCCAGTTCTGTCTCCCCACCATGGGCTGACTGGTTCGTGTTACTAGGTCCCCTGTGAATCAACACACCTTCCAAAGGCCTACGTTACTTTTCTAGAGATAGTCAGAATTATTCCAATTAGCCTGGTCCTTTAGGAATAACAGAGAGTGCTTTTGTCTTTGTCTGCCCTGCCTCAGGACAGCTACATCACAAATAAACTTTATAGTTGTCAGTGGTTGCCATCTTTGCCATCTGGGAGCAATGATCCAGCTTGGTGGAAACTTTTTATACCAGATCCTCCACTGATGAGTGAGATGGGGGGAGAAAGAATTTGTTAGTTCAACTTGTCACAAAGAGTTCAGGGGGGAAAAAAAAACTTTTGGACCTTATCATAAGCCTGAATGTAAACTGGAGAGAGACTCTGAGTGCATTGGAAAGAAATGAGCCTCAACCGCAGGGACACTGAGTACCTCTATACCGAGGAGGGTACAATCCATACAGCAGAGAGAGGTTCCTATAAACCTTAAACAAACAAACAAACAAAAAAGTGGGAAAGTCAATTTGAAACTGAGATTTACAGTCAGTCCCACATTTGTTCTTAAGCTTGTGTTGACATATTGCAGCATGTAGCATGTTAGGAAAGATGTTGCAAGATTCTGCAATATTTAATGTGTAAAGGACAAAGTCACACCTTAATCCTAGGTTTTTGTTTAGTGGGTTTTTTGGTGCAAACAATTTTTATGCTCCCAGTTTAATTCATAACATAAAGGGAAAAAAATCCCATTAGACTTGACCATCCCTACTCAACCTGAGTTTGTCGGGATGATCATAATATTTGTTCCCTGAATATAAATGCCAAATTCCCTCATAAAATTGAGTCTTCTGCTCATCAACCCATTATTCTGTTACCCTTGCTCTCACTTTAAAATTATCCCACTACAGAGAGTCCCCACTCTTTACCTAAGCACTCCACTCTTTAGGTTGTCATTAGACAGAAGAGCAAATTGGATGGAATGGGACTTGGACACACTGTCTTACCTTCTCCATTAAGCATACTTCTCTGTCCTCTGGTCCCTGTGTGCTTGTCCACTGTCCTATTTCCTATTTTTTGTAGGGTAAGAAAAAGCATTCTACTCGAATATGAAAACAGACTCCCAAGTTTGCTCCTGGTATGGTGGCTCAATTTCTGGACACCCCATCAAAACTTATTGTCCTTTCTCTAATTTTATCAGAAGCTTGTTCTTATTTGGATACCAGCAGACTGGATATTTAGGGCAAGCAATCCTGTAGACACCACCCAAACCAAAACTCACAGAAAGTTACCTCCTCCATTTGCCTGTAGAGCAAGACCTGAAAAGAACTACATTACGGCAGCCTAAGAGGTGTCTTGCTA
>NW_007726315.1:243612-247505 GCF_000696425.1 Galeopterus variegatus | reverse complement strand
TTGCCTGTAGAGCAAGACCTGAAAAGAACTACATTACGGCAGCCTAAGAGGTGTCTTGCTATGGCAGAAGCATCACCCTCTCCAGAGCTGACCTCAGCAAAAAGATGACCTTCTGACATCTGTCTACATGTCTCCAGCTTTCTCTTGCCTGTGGGAGGTTGCACCCCAGTGACCTCGTGTTCTCATCCTTCTCCATATCAAAGCCTGCTCAGAGGAAAAGGCCAGATAAACCCACTGGCATTAAGACATGAGGATTAAGCTGCCACCTTCTGTTTATTAAGCAATGATTTACTGAACACTTATGTGCTGGGTAATGTCGAAAACACAGAGACAAATCAGACACTCTCTGTTCTTAAGAGTTTGCAGTCTAGTGAAGGGATGTATGTATGTAAAAAGAAGCATTCTAAGTGAAAGTAATTGTTGTGTGGGGGGAATAATGTTGAGGGGTATGTATGAAGGAATGTAGAACTAAGCAGCCTCATGGTTTCAATTGAGACATTAAGGGAACATACCTAAATATCCTCCCCAAAGCCATGTGGTGTGTTTAATGTTAATTATTCCTATTCTCTGGCATTTGAAGGGGCCCTCTCTCCCAGGGATGTTTGCATATTAATAGAATAATAAAATAACCTTTAGAACAAAGAGATGAATCTCTAACCGTGGAATTTCAGGAATCAGGAAGGAATATGCACACTCCTGTAGTTCCTAATTGCTTACAGGGTAACCACAGGTTTGCCTCAGATTCATCTGGAGCATCAGGTAAAATAGAAATTTCCCATATTAGTCTGTTTTCTGTTGCTTATAATAGAATGCCTGGAACTGGGCTATTTATAAAGAAATGAAATTTATTTCTTACAGTTTGGAAGCTGGGAAGTCCAAGGTCCAGGGGACACATCTGATGAGGGCCTTCTTCTTGGTGGGGACTCTCTACAGTGACGCAGAATGGCCTGAGCAGAGAGAGTTAAACTTCTCACTTGCTCTCCTTATAAAGCCATCAGAACCACGGCCATGATAATCCATTACTCCATGAATGGATTAATCTACTCACAAGGGCACACAGTTCTCATGATTCAATTACCTCTCAAAGGCCCCATCTTTCAAATACCATAATTAACCTTGTTAAAATGGAGATCAAGTTTCCAATACATGATCTTTGGGGAAACACATTTGACCCATGGCACTTTCAGGCTCCATTCTGGAGAAGCTGATTCAGTAATAATGTTGGGCTGTGACCCTTGAATCTATATTTTAATCACATGCCCCCGGTCATTCTAATGTATGGCCAGGTTTGGGAACCATTGCTCTGCCTCTTGAAATGCCCAGAATTACACCAGGTTGAGGGGCATGCCTATTTAGAAGGCCAGCTCTCACTCCTTCCTAGGATCCTAATTGAACGTCAAGGAATGACTTATTCCCCAAACCTAAGCCTCATGTTCTTTGTATTCAGCATCCATACCTGCTATGTGGATACTGCTTGCTCCTGAGACCAGGCCCTTGAACTTCAGCAGGACGGGCCAACTGGCACGGAGCCTGGGACCAGATCAATGTTTGGTAAATCAGTCTCCCTGGATGGACACCTGAATGAGAATATAAAAAATTTCCTAGTCCCACTTCGGATCTACTGAATCAGAATCTCTGGGATGAGCCCAGCAGGACGGGCCAACTGGCACGGAGCCTGGGACCAGATCAATGTTTGGTAAATCAGTCTCCTTGGATGGACACCTGAATGAGAATATAAAAAATTTCCTAGTCCCACTTCGGATCTACTGAATCAGAATCTCTGGGATGAGCCACAGAAATCCATAGTTTTTCACAGGCTGCCCAAGTGGTTGTTGCCCCTGTTTAGACTGAGAATATCTGGGCCAGGCTCGCTCATCGAGGAGACAGATTTGAGGGGTGTGTTGGGAGGGCAGCAGGTGTAGAACCCAAGGGTTTGGTAACAACTGGCCACAGTGTGAAGGAGCAGGGGGGCCAAGCAAGGTGCTCAAGGTTCGTAACCTTTAGGCAGAATTAGAAAGTTCTAGGAGGTGGTGCAGGGAGAATAGAGAAGAGACCCTGACAAAGGAAATTCAGGGAGTGCTTCAGTCCTGGGTTCCTCTGATCATGGCATTGGGATTTGGGGGCAGGATATTGGTCCCTCCAAGGAAACTGGGGTTCAAGGCAGGTTACAAAGGAAGAATTTAGATAGAAGAAACAATGTCGATATCTGCTATCAACTCTGGGTACACAGGTGACTCTAGGCCGAGTCCCTGCTTATAAGATTCTCTGGACTGAGTTGAAACTGATTCTGCAGGTGGAAAGTAATGTCAGCTATGAGCAAAGAGAAGTTGAAGGCTAGGAAAGGCAGGCTTGACTGCACCAAATTGCCTGTAGGGCCCTGGTAGGGTAGAGGGAGGACGGCCACAGTCTCCTAACTGCTGGAAGAAGAAAGGCGCATACCTGAACTCAGGTGTGATCATTCCAGAGTAAGGCTTTCTCATAGTACCTCAGTCCTGTAAGGAAGTGATTGATTGTAAAGAAAATAGAACCCTGATTAGCTTTTCACTTTTGAAAAGCAGCTGTTTTATGTAGCCAATCAAAAATTTGCATAACTTTTGCTGATTTTAATAACAAAAAGAAGTGAAATAAAAGAATGTGAAAGATAGTACATGACTAAAAGAAGCAACAAACAAACTTTAGTTCAAAGAATTCCATGCTGGAGGTGCTTTATAAAATCTGATATTTCATCAGCAACTTCTTATGTTGAAATAAACAACAAATTTTTTAAATGCAAAATGAGACAAAAGGATAAACTCATCCATTGCCTCTTTCTGTGTGCAAAGCCCTATAGAGAACTTTAGTGTCCTAAAAAGGTACATTTTTATGCTCTTCTTTCATTTATAAATATTTATTACCTGTCTATTCTAAGTTACAAAGTTCCACTCATATATAATCTTAAATTTAGTAGAGGTAATACAGTATGATGTCATATATGATATGGTATAACATAACAATATAATTTTATGTTTTATATATATATAGGAATATATATATATATACTTCAAAGTATATATATATATATATACTTCAAAAAGTTTGTGGAAAAAAAGAATTAAAAGTTAATATAAATCTCTCCATGAACTTTTTGAAGTACTCTCATATGTGTGTGTGTGTGTGTGTGTGTGTGTGTGTGTGTGTGTGTGTGTGTGTGTGTAAAATCTCCCATCCAAGTAACACGGGGATCTGGTTCTCATCTTTCAAAGCACTCCTAATTATTTCTGAGCACGTCCAAAGGGGCCACGTGGCACATGCCCACAGACCAGTCTGTGAGCCACAGTCCCCACCCTGTTTCTCCTCCTATGCTTCGGCACCTACTTCACCACAGCTGTCCCTGGAGCCACTTGGAAAAGTTCAGAGAGAGACACCTCTGCCCACACCCAGAATGTTGTTTCGGGGAAAGCCCAGGCTTCTGTCCCAAGGGGTCAAGGCCTGCAAGGGCTGGGGCAGTGAGGAGGACAAAGGGGTCCTCAGTTCCTTGAGGCCAGGGCAGGAAGCAGCTGGCACACCAGTCCCTCCTCCTCTTGTTACTCAGCCCCACCCCTCCTGCCATAAAAGCCTTTCCTACATGTTAATGGCAGGACATTAGTTGGGGGCAGGGGAAAGAAAGGAGCTAGGGCCTGGCAGTTTCTACAATGGCAGGATCCAAACCCAAAGCCTCCAGTGTGAGTTTCTTAATCGCAGAACTCCTGCCTAGCCTATGATTTAGCACTGGGGAGAAAAATCCTTTTTTTTTTTTTTTCCTGTAAGCTTTTAGAACAGTTACCAAGGAGTATTGCCTCTCATGCCTGTGGTTTTGGAGGCAGACGTTGCTTCTAGGCAAACATTGTCTGAATTCTATATAGGCTAGTGTTGGA
>NW_007726315.1:238610-243290 GCF_000696425.1 Galeopterus variegatus | reverse complement strand
CATGTGCACCCAGGTGTCCTGGGTTATGACTTAAGTATAAAGGACGAGTGGCTCTGATCCAGGCACCCCTCACCTCCGGGGATGCTGCTACTGCTGCTGGAGGCTGTTGCTGCCAGTGTCCCCAGGACCCTCCAAGAGGCCACCAGGGCTGCTGCTGGAGGCTACTGTAAGCTGCTGTTGCTGCTGAGGACCAAGCTCGTGTCGTCTGCAACAGCTCCTGGGATCTTTCTCAATTACCTAGCATGGACCTGTGTGTGAGGAGTCTGGGGACCCAGCATGGCGTATGAGGGGTCTGGTGACCTAGTCTGTACAATGGGTTTGAAGGGCCTGAGCTCTAGCTCTGACAATATAAATGGAAACTTGGTATAACTAAAATAGTAACTAGAATAATGAAACATTTTGGCTTTAGTTATGATTTGCCTTACTTTACAGCTAGGAAAAGAGACAGATAAATTGGAAGTGTTTAGAATGCCAGTATTTAGTTAAAGAATATGATGCTGACAGTTATTAACTAAATTTTGCTCTTCTGGCAAATTACCTGTTCTTATTACTTTGGGAAATACATAACATCTGATATTAAAATTTCATTTAAAGATGCAGGAGTACGGCTTCCCCTTACTGCATGTTACCACCTCACAAATACAGTAGCTCTGACAAAATAATTAGTACACTTGTGGGGTCTGTGATCTGTTTAGCTTTAGGAGAGTGTGGAGGGAAAGGCATCAGCAGGCCTCAGCCGCACTTTAGGAAGCTGAGGTCCCCAGGCCCCATCTTTTTCCAGTAGAAAGTTGTCCTCCCCTTCCTCTCTCTGGGCCAGAATGTCAAAGGCAGGTTTAGGAGCAGCAGGGGTGATGCTGGGGGCGGGGGGGGGACAGAGGAGGGAAGATGGGAGGAGCTCACTCTGCTTCCCTGGCCTCACACTGGGAGGATTTGGGGGTCCCAGTGCCCTCAGACCATCTGAAACCCCAGTTCTTGGTTCTCTACAATGATCAAGGACAGAACTTCACAGTGTATCTCCAGAAACATTTACTGTTCTCCACCCCCAGGAGCCCAGCGTCATACACTAAAAATTAGGTACAGCTGTGCCCTAAAGTTAACAAAATAAAGACAAGATTCAATGGTACTAGGAAAGAGAGATGTGTATATAGCCTTGCGCTTAAGTTTAAAAAGTAGGGAGCTCTGTAGGGCCTTAAACTTTCTGTTCATCTACGGGACCCAGATCAAGTACATGTTGCCTTATGAAACCTTTCCTGACTCACGCTCCATTTTGAGTCACAACTATAGTTTATGGACATCTTTAATATCTTTCATTGCACTGTATTACAGTTAGTTGCTTGCAATCTATCTCACTAATAACTCATTAAGATCGGGGCCATGTCTTATTTATCTTTTTAGTTTCAACACATAGCTTGTAGATATTTAATTAATTTCAGTTAATGAATTGGTCACATTAACAATGCTAGAGGGAAAGTATTCATTTTAAAAATAAAGTCTAAACATCAGAGCTGGAAGAAATCTTAGAAATAATTTATTCCAATCCCATCATCTCATCCTTTACAGATGAGGACATTGAATTTCAAAAAAGTAAGTCTTACGTAGGAGGTCAAAATATGTAAGGTGGTTTCTTGGCAGGCAATTGGAAATTGTTCCCAAATAAGAACTCAAACTACAAATACCAAATCTTTTTTGATGTTGTTGTTGACTTATCAAGTATGTTTATCCTGCAGTTAATACGTGCCTTATTTAAACATTTTGTTTGTATACACAACCTTTTTTCTCAAATGGTTCTACATGCATCTCAGACCTAACTGTATTTCACAGTGCTCTGGTTGTGTGCTCTGCAGGCCTGCTACAGAGCCTTTGTCCAGGGACATCCTTCACAGTTCTCCTGCGCTGGATTTCTTCTTACACTATCCTCTGTTGTCTTTCTTGGTTTACTTCCAAATTTTGACGGAGCATAGCTTCCAGCATTTTTTTTTTTTAAAAGAGAGTAGTTTCCCAGGAGCTAAGTTTTTCAAGTACTTAGGTGCTTTTATTCCAGCATCACACTTAATTGTCACTTGAGCAGGTTGTAAAGGGTAGGTTGAACCCTTTTCCCTCCTAATTTTAATGGCAAAATAAGTATTTCTTATTTTCCCTGGAACTTTTTTAAAAATTGAAGCATGATTGATTATACCTATTTGGGGGTACAACAATGACTACCATCACCTGTGTACAACATGTGTTGATCAAATCAATATTATTAGCATGTTCCTTATTACAAATTGTGATTATTCTTTATGCCCCTTACCCAATCTCTCCCTACCCTACACTCTCTCTCCCATTTCCACCTCTGGTAACCAAAGATTTGTACTCTCTTGGAAGTTCTATGTATTATTGTGGTCTCTTTCTTCCTGCCTCCTTCCCTCCCTCCCTTCCTCTCTCCCTTCCTTCCTTTCCTTCTTTCTTAGCATCCACTTATGAGTGAGGACATGTGGTTTTCTCTTTCTGTGTCTGGCTTATTTCACTTAACATAATTGTCTCCAGTCTCATCCGTGTTGCTGTAGATGGCAGAATCTCATTCAATTTTATGGCTAAGTAGTATTCCATTATGTACATATATGACAATTTTCTTTTCCAGTCATCCATTGATGGATATTTAGGTTGGTTCCATATTTTGGCTATTGTAAATAGAGCTGCAATGAACATGGGAGTGCAGGCACCCCTTCGACATGATGATTTCCATTCCTTTGGGTATATACTCAGCAGTGGAATTGCTGGATCTTATGGTAGTTCTAACTGTAGTTATTTCAGAAACTTCCATACTGTTTTCCATAATGGCTGTACTATTTTACAGTCCCCTCAACATTGTAGGAGGGTTCCCCTTTCTCCACATCCTCACCAGAATTTGTTAATCTCAGTCTTTTTAGTACTGGCCAGTCTAATTGAGGTGAGATGATATCTCAGTGTGGTTTTGATTTGCATTTCCTTGATGATTAGCAATGTTAAGCATTTTTTCATGTACTTGCTGGCCATTGGTATGTCTTCCTTTGAAAAATGTCGATCGGAGAAAAATGGCGACGGGTATGGAGCGCCCGTGTCAGGAAACGGCGCGATCCTGAGAGNGATGTATAGATTGCATGTATTTTCTCCCATTCTATAGGTTGTCTTCTTTGCTGTACAGAAGCTTTTTAGTTTGATATAATCCCATTTATTTTTTTCTTTTGTTGATTGTGCTTTAGGGTTCTTATTCCTAAAGTCTTTGCCTAGTTCTATTTTCTGAAGTGTTTCTCCTATATTTTCTTTTAGTAACTTCATGATTTCAGGTCTTATTCTTAAGTCTTTAATCCATTTTGAGTTTGTTTTGGTATATGGTGAAAGGTACAGGTCTACTTTCATTCTTCTGCATATAGATGTACAATTTTCCCAGCACCATTTATTGAAGAGGCAGTTTTTTTTCCCAATGTATATTCTTGTTGCCTTTGTCAAAGATCAGTTCTCTATAAGTATGTGGGTGGGTTGATCTCTGGGTTCTCTATTCTGTTCCATTGGTCTGAGTTGCATATTTTTATGCCAGTACCATGCTGTTTTGGTTGCAATATCTTTGTAGTATAATTTCAAGTCAGGTAGTGTTATATCTCCATCTTTATTTGTTTTGCTTAGGATTGCTTTGGCTATTTGTGGTCTTTTGTTATTCCATACAAATGTTAGGATTATTTTTTCTATTTCTGTGAAGAATGTCATTGATATTTTGATGGGGATTACATTGAATCTGTAGATTGCTTTGGGTAGTATGGACATTTTCACAGTGTTAGTTCTTCCAATCCAAGGGCATGGAATATCTTTCCACCTTTTTTGTGTCCTCTTTAATTTCTTTCAGTAGTGTTTTATAGTTCTCATTGTAGAGGTCTTTCACCTCCTTGATTAAATTGATTCCTAGGTATTTTATTTTTTGGTGACTACTGTAAATGGGCTTGCTTTCTTGATTTCTTTTTTGGCTAGATAATTATAAAAAGTATAGGATAAAAATGCTACTGATTTTTGCATGTTGATTTTGCATCCTGAAACTATACTGAAATTATTAATCATGTCCAAGACTTTTTTTGTAAAGTCTTTAGGATTTTCTATATACAGGATCACTTCATCTGCCAACAGGGACAGTATGACTTCATTGTTTCTGATCTGGATACCCTTTATTTCTTTCTGTTGCCTTATTGCTCTGTCTAGTACTCCCAGTACTATGTTAAATTGGAGTAGTGAGAGTAAGCATCCTTGTTTGGTTCCTGTTCTCATTCAAGATGATATTGGCCATGAGTTTGTTGTATATGGCTTTTATTGAATTGATATACTTTCCTTCTGTACCTATTTTGCTGAGGGCCTTTATCATAAAGGAATGTTGAATTTTGTCAAATGCTTTTTCTGCATCTATTGAGATAATATTATGGTTTTTGTCCTTGATTTTGTTGATGTGGTGTATCACATTTATTGATTGGCATATGCGAAACCATCCTTTCATCCCTGGGGTGAATCCCATTTGTTCATGTTGTGTAAGTTTTTTGATGTGTTGCTGTATTCTGATTGCTAATGTTTTGCTGAGGATTTTTGTGTCTATGTCCATCAAGGATATTGGCTTGTAGTTTTCAGTTTTTGTTGTATCTTTGTCTGGTTTTGCTATCAGGGTGATGCTGGCCTCACAGAACG